>NC_134269.1:215631629-215754845 GCF_031893055.1 Leptodactylus fuscus | reverse complement strand
TATCTATCTATCTATCTATCTCCTATCTATCTATCTATCTATCTATCTCCTATCTATCTATCTCCTATCTATCTATCTATATATCTATCTATCTATCTATCTATCTATCTATCTATCATCTATCTATCTATCTATCTATCTATCTATCTCCTATCTCTATCTATCTATCTATCTATCTATCTCCTATCTATCTATCTATCTATCTATCTATCTATCTATCTATCTCTATCTATCTATCTATCTATCTATCTATCTATCTATCTCCTATCTATCTATCTCCTATCTATCTATCTATCTATCTATCTATCTATCTATCTATCTATCATCTATCTATCTATCTATCTATCTATCATCTATCTATCTATCTATCATCTATCTATCTATCTATCTATCTATCTATCTCATATCTCCTATCTATCTATCTATCTATCTATCTATCTATCTATCTATCTATCTCCTATCTATCTATCTATCTATCTATCTATCTATCTATCTATCTCCTATCTATCTATCTATCTATCTCCTATCTATCTATCTATCTATCTATCTATCTATCTATCTATCTCCTATCTATCTATCTATCTATCTATCTATCTATCTGTACTGTATATATTTATATGATTACATGTTAGTCTGATTGGACTGCGATAAGGCAGACGCTATGAACTACTTCACATTACCGGCCGCGCTGACATTACGCAGCAGTCAGTCTCTTACCAGAAATATATAATAGAACAAGATAAAATATATTAAATGAAATAAAGATTAATGTATTTATCTAGAGGTTTTCTGCATATTCCCTTCCTGTACCATTAGCAGACTACAGGCTGTTTTGCAGGGTTAGATTGTGCGGCTTTATTTACAGCCTAGACCATGTTCACACGATCACTCGGGTTCCGTCCTTCAGGTCTGTATAGGGACCCCAAGGATGGAACCCTGTCTGCCTAAAAGAGTAGTAACCTGAGGGAAGCCCAAGGACCCCAAACACTATATTAGGGTCTGCTTGTGTTCGCCCAAACGCTAATGTGAACCTACCATGGGTGTAAGCGTCAGTAACAGTGAATACAGACAACAGATGTGCCCAACAAATATGGACGTTTTGGTTTTATTACATTTCTATAATCCCATTAGATTACTGTTTAACATATTTATTCTACTCTTATATTAGCACCAGGACCCAGACTAATGTTATGGTAAAACTTGTCAGCCCCAACTACATGAAGTATAATATTCCATACTGGCCCCTCCGCACAGTATAATGTGACATAGTGGCCCCTGCACACAGTATTATGCCCCATAGTGGCTCCTGCACACAGTATTATACCCCATAGTGGCCCCCTGCACACAGTATTATATCCCATAGTGGCCCCTGCACACAGTATTATGTCCATAGTGGCCCCTGCACATAGTATTATACCCCATAGTGGCCCCTGCACACAGTATTATGTCCCATAGTGGCCCCTGCACACAGTATTATGTCCCATAGTGGCCCTGCACATAGTATTATACCCCATAGTGCCCAGTACACAGTATTATGCCCCATAGTGGCCCCTGCACACAGTATTATACCCCATAGTGGCCCCCTGCACACAGTATTATATCCATAGTGGCCCCTGCACACAGTATTATGCCCCATAGTGGCCCCTGCACACAGTATTATGTCCCATAGTGGCCTCTGCACACAGTATTATCCCCCATAGTGGCCCCTGCACACAGTATTATATCCCATAGTGGCCCTGCACACAGTATTATGCCCCATAGTGGCCCCTGCACACAGTATTATCCCCCATAGTGGTCCCTGCACACAGTATTATACCCCATAGTGGTCCCTGCACACAGTATTATACCCCATAGTGACCCCTGCACACAGTATTATGTCCTATAGTGGCCCCTGCACACAGTATTATGTCCCATAGTGGCCCCTGCACACAGTATTATGTCCCATAGTGGCCCCTGCACACAATATAATGTCCCATAGTGGCCCCTGCACACAGTATTATGCCCCATAGTGGTCCCTGTACACAGTATTATGTCCCATAGTGGCCCCTGCACACAGTATTATGCCCCATAGTGGCCCCTGCACACAGTATTATCCCCCATAGTGGCCCCTGCACACAGTATTATGTCCCATAGTGGCCCCTGCACACAGTATTATGTCCCATAGTGGCCCCTGCACACAGTATTATGTCCCATAGTGACCCCTGCACACAGTATTATGTCCCATAGTGACCCCTGCACACAGTATTATGTCCCATAGTGACCCCTGCACACAGTATTATGCACCATAGTGGCCCCTGCACACAGTATTATGCCCCATAGTGGCCCCTGCACACAGTATTATCCCCCATAGTGGCCCCTGCACACAGTATTATGTCCCATAGTGACCCCTACACACAATATTATGTCCCATAGTGACCCCTGCACACAGTATTATGTCTCATAGTGACCCCTGCACACAGTATTATGTCCCATAGTGGCCCCTGCACACAGTATTATGCACCATAGTGGCCCCTCCACACAGTATTATCCCCCATAGTGGCCCCTGCACACAGAATAATGTCCCATAGCATCCCTTTCACACATTGTAATGTCCCATTATGTTCACTCCGCACAGTATTATGTCCCATAGTGGCCCCTCCAGACAGTATAATGTTCCATAGTGTCCCCTCCATGCAGTATAATGTGACATAGTGCCCCAACTATACAGTGTAATGTCCCATAGTGGTCCCTCCAGACAGTATAATGTGACATAGTGGCCCCTGCACTCAGTTTATAATGTCACATACTCTCCCCTCCTCATAGTAGTATGCCCCATCTTGGCCCCAATGGTTTTCTTTGCAAATATTTACCACCCTTGAACTATTATTATAGCCTGGGGTGTTTTCAGACCCCAGAGTATAATGATATGAGACCCAGAGAAGGTGACAAACATAAAAACCAGTGGTACTCACCTCTCTTGTTCTCTGGTGCGTTTCTCTGGTGCTTTCGGTCCTCTTCACTGATGTCACAGACACGGGTTATGTGGGTTTCATTATGCATCACAATGTCAGTACAGAGGCCTGAAGACAGAATGGAGTCATGCCAGAGCACAGGAGAGGTGAGTAACAATGGTTTTTATATTTGCTAACCTCCCCTGGGTCTCCTATCATTATACTCGGGGGTCTAAAGAGTATAATTCTCTTTACTTTACTTTAACAAATACTCTTGCAGTACGTCTGCAGCCTTACTTACTGATCCTCACTCCTGCTCACAGCCCCCCCAGCGATGGGATTAGGGATGCACAGGGCCCCCTAGAGGGAAGAAGGGGAAGCAGAGGTGGCAGTGAGCAGGAGCGGGGATCACTTGTTATTTACTCCAAGATCTGTATAATATTGTACGATAGTCTAATAAAGACAACCATGCTTTCAGGGTGCTAACATACCCATGCCCAGCACAGTGCCCCATTTGTCTCTATAGCCCTATGCCCTGCCTGGGCACAATAGATGAGGTCAATGGGGCTATTGAGGCACAGGCAGCCCTCGGATGTCATCATGTATGATCCATACTGGGTTACAATGGACTGACCGTTCATGTGCATGTAGCTCTAATATTAAAGTGTATATTCATTTCATTATTATTGTTATTAATAATTAATATTATTATTATTAATAATAATAATAATAATAATAATAATAATAATAATAATTATATATATATATATATATATATATATATATATATATATATATATTAATTTCATAAATGCTATTCTGTTATGTGGAGCTTTCAGATATAGATTTTATTAGACATATTTGATGTGTGTGTTTATATATACATGATTTATATGTTTATGATACAACATGACTGTATACCTATATACTCATAGACTGTATAACTATATACTCATAGACTCATACAGGTGATTTGCATGGTCTAAATTTCTGTTATTTACACGTTCCTGAAGAACATAGCCCTGCAGCTGCCCCCTCACACACAGGACACTTGTAAGGAGCAAATCTTATTCCTCCTCCCCTGTCTCTACAATCAGATCTTATTCAGCCATCGCCATGACACGTTGCTTCCTTGCTTGTGCAGGATGATGGCGTTCCCCTGGTCTGTGTTACAGCCATGACTTGATGTTATGTCTGCAGGATGGACTGTGAGAAGCCCCTGAGCCTCTGCTGCTGAGCCCTGGGCTGCCAGGCTATTGCTGACATGTTGCTTTCTGCACTGGCGCATGTTCCAGCTCGGAGGGGCAGGGTCGCAGCTCACACGGCAGCTTCACATTGGCTTCCTTTGTGCAGTGATTGTAGTCGTTCAGTTTTCTGCATGGCTGAAGCTCTTGGTGAGAAATGCTGGAAATCTCAGTAGCCCGCCCTGCTGAGGACAAGCCCTGCTGCTGATCGTGCTGGACGGTGCGGGTGCGGATACTTTACCAGGCTGATATGTGCGGGCTCTGGCAGGCTCTTGCTGCTGATGTAGCCCCTCTGCTGGGTGCTGTATTTACCTCCGGAGCTGATCGATGACGGGCGCTGTGCACGATCCACGTGCCCGACTGCAGTTGTATCGGGGGCGCCGTCCACGTCGTTGGTGCTAAAGCTCAGCGAGAGCGAATCTGTGGCGGGCGCTGTCCTCTGCTCCGGTGCTGAAGCTCTCCTGGCCCGGGCGCTGTCCTCTCTTCCGGTGCTGAAGCTCTCCTGGCCCGGGCGCTGTCCTCTCCTCCGGTGCTGAAGCTCTCCTGGCCCGGGCGCTGTCCTCTCTTCCGGTGCTGAAGCTTTGCTGGCCCGGGCGCTGTCCTCTCCTCCGGTGCTGAAGCTCTCCTGGCCCGGGCGCTGTCCTCTCCTCCGGTGCTGAAGCTCTCCTGCCCGGGCGCTGTCCTCTCCTCCGGTGCTGAAGTCCGGGTGCTGTTCCTTGGCCTTCCGCTGTCCAGTGCTGATCCCATCAGTAGGGCTGTCCACGTCTCAGGTGCTGAACCCATGCCAGGCTCATCCTAGGGCCCCGCCTCCTACACAAGGGCACTGGAACACCTACAACACAAGAAGCAAGCTGTGCTGAATCCCTGCTATCTCCGAGCAGGCCCGGCCTCATCATCCTCCCACACAGCTCCCTCAGAACAAAGCAATGGATTTACTAGGAAAACAGCCGCCTGCAAAGACCCCCGAATCCCACCCAGCACTGGCAGCTGGCTACACATGGTAACCTGATGTGCTTTGATAGTCGAGGGCATAAAAGGAAAAGGATGTGAGGGCTCGGTTGGTTGGGGAGGGGTCAGGTGAGCACTATTTCCCTGCTAAAATGGCTTGTATAGGGTTGTTGTCTTATATAGGGTTGTTAGTGTTACTAAGCCTGGTTAGAGGGCAGCTTAGGTACTCGGTGAGGGAGGAGCTGAATCATGGGGCGTTTGTAGGAAACGTGGTTAGTGACCTGGGTCTAGACCTCAAACAACTACCCACCAGGGGCTTTAGGATCACATCTGGTAATAGTAGACAGTACTTTGATGTGAATCTGGGTAATGGAGTGTTATTTGTTAATAGGACTATAGATCGTGAGACTCTGTGTGAGCCCACCATCCAATGTGTGATAAACCTGGGGGTCGTCATAGAAAACCCAGTAGAGGTGCACAATATCGAGGTGGAGATATTAGATATAAATGATAACGCTCCTAAATTTCCTAGAAATGAATACTATCTAGAGATTAGTGAGTCGGCCGTCCCGGGTGCAAGGTTTCCTATTGAGAGTGCACAAGACCCAGATATAGGCACCAACTCGATACAGAGCTACAAGTTAAGTGACAATGATTACTTTGCACTCGACTTAAAGACTTTTAATGGCAATAGCAAGCTTATCGAGATTGTACTGAAGAAATCATTAGACAGGGAGCAAAATGCTCTACATCAGCTAGTTCTCACAGCTATAGATGGAGGGAACCCTGCCAAGTCCGGGACAGCCCAAATATCTATACGTGTCATGGACACCAATGACAACACTCCATTTTTTGATAAGTCCACATATAAAGCCATTTTACTTGAGAATTCACCGGTTGGTACCTTAGTAGTTAAGTTAAACGCAACAGATCCGGATGAAGGATCGAATGGGCAAGTGATGTATTCATTCAGCAGTTATACACCCCAGAAAGTAAGGCAGCTATTCAACATTGAACCAAGAACTGGGGAAGTGAGGGTTAATGGTGTCTTAGACTACGAGAAATCATCATCCTATGAGATTTACATCCAAGCCATCGATAAAGGCCCAGTACCTATGACAGGGCATTGCAAAGTGTTGGTTGAAGTGATCGATGCCAATGACAACGCACCAGAGATTGTGGTGACTTCCAACTATTCTCCCATTGCCGAGAACTCACAAGTAGACACAGTGGTGGCTTTAATGAGCGTAATGGATAAGGATTCGGGGAGCAATAGGATGGTTAGTCTCACCATACCGCCAAACCTTCCATTTAAAATAAACTCCTTCAAAAACACCTTCAAGCTCTTAACGGATTGGAAACTGGATCGGGAAAAGTGCTTTTCGTACAATATTACAATAACAGCCACGGATGGTGGAGTCCCACCTTTGTCATCTCAAAAAACACTCAATGTGCAAGTCTCCGATGTGAATGACAACCCTCCAGTATTCGAGGAGTCCTCTTACTCTGTGTATGTGCTGGAGAACAATGCCCCAGGGGTCTCACTTTTCTCAGTAAAAGCCATGGATCCAGATGCCAACGAGAATGCATTTGTATCGTATATGCTTCTCCAAGGAGACGCCGAAGGTGTTCCAGTTTCTTCATATGTTTCTATTAAGTCCGACAATGGCACTCTATACGCGGTTCAGTCATTTGACTTTGAAAAACTTCGAGAATTTCGCATCGTGGTTCAGGCACAAGATGCCGGAAACCCTTCACTCAGCAGTTCCACCACTGTAAATATTTTTATATTAGATCAGAATGATCATGCCCCGACAATTCTGTATCCAGCGCCTTCCAACATTTCGAGATCCATCGAGATGATTCCACGTTCTGCAGGTGTGGACTATCTCGTCACAAAAGTAATTGCAGTCGACAAGGATTCGGGACAAAATGCTTGGCTGTTTTATAATTTGGGCAAAGCCACAGATCCAAAACTTTTTAAGGTGTCCTTACATACAGGGGAAATAAGGACTACAAGGAGAGTTGTAGATGACAGTATTTCAAGTTACAATGTGACTGTCATTGTGAAGGACAATGGGGAGCCGCCCCTCTCTTCCTCCGCCACCATAAGCATTGCCGTGGTGGACAGAATTTCAAAAATTGTCCCCGACTCACAACGGCACGTAAAAAGCAACACAAACTATTCCGAAATCACCATTTATTTGATCATCGCTTTATGCTCCATCTCTTTTCTATTCATTTTAACTTTAATAATCATTTTTATACTAAAATGCTGCAAGTGTAGCTGTAACGTGGATCCCTCGTGTGCATGTTGCTGCGCCCCTCCCAATCCCAACCCTACAGAGACGGATAAACAAGCCAACAATAACATTGAGACCAGACTGCCACCCGGGATGAAGGTGCAACCTCATTTTATTGAGGTCCGAGGCAATGGATCACTGACTAAGACTTACTGCTACAAGGCCTGTATGACGGCAGGATCCGGCAGTGACACCTTCATGTTTTATAACACTGGGATTCCAGTAGGGACGCTTCCACAGGCCGTGATCGCAGACAGAAATATGAAAAGACTAAGCGGGCAAAGCTTTCAAAACTTAATCATCTTAAAAAGTGAAACAACTACTCCTGTAGAGGTGAGAGCCCTCCTTTATGTTTCTTCCTATATCGAAAGAGAATGTGTTATTGTCTGTGTACTATAAAGATTATATACATGACTTGTGAATTGATGTTTTCCATAATGATATTTGTACAAGTATGAGAACCTGGTGGACATTACATAGATCAGGGACCCTACATAAACACCGGCCATCTATTCTTGCACAGTTGTTTCAGAAGTTCCTTCTCCTACCCCAGCCATGGGTTGATTAATATTTAAAGGGGTTTGGGGACTAAAGAGACTTTTTTCTATCAGTGATGGACTGGGGTGCAATAAATGTAAATGTTACCTAACCCCAATTTGCAAATTTACTAACACTTTTTTTTCAGTAGTAGCTTGGTGCCCTGTCCTGGCCTCAGACTGTCCCAAGGCCTTTTCAGTAGTTCACTGCTTGTCTCTTAGGGTAGGTTAAGACGGAGTTTTTTGGACCGGAACCTGAAGCGGATGGCTCCTCAGGTTCCAGTCCAAAAGACGGGTCACCGCGACTGAAGGCCAGTGCACTACAAGGACATCCAGCCACGCACTCCACTCCGGATTAGGCCCAATGAATGGACCTAGTGTGGAGGAGGGTGTGTCTTCAGGCCGAATCATGAGGCGACTCGGCCTGAAGAATGAGCATCTTGCTTCTTTTTTCTGGGAGCCGAAAGAAATGGCTCCCGGAAAAAGCTCCTGAGCGGCTCCCATTGATTTCAATGGGAGCCATCTTTTTGATCAGGGTTTTGAGGTGATTACGGCCTCAAAACCCTGACCAAAAAACTCAGTGTGAACTTACCCTTACTGTACATAAGGGTCATTGTGGTTATGTGGGCCAGGGATACATGCTTACACAGTAGTAGAACTCAGACAGCATCAAGATGATCCAATGGGGTGTCCGAAACACTGAGAAAGTGGGGTCCAGGGACATACTAGTCATTTTTCTCCATGCCAAGATGTCACCTTAGCTAACACTACATCACTATAATTGGAGAGTTTTAAGTAATATATCCAGTTTATTGTATGACTGCATTGGTTGGTTATGATATCTGTTTATTTGTATGTAGATCAATGAGTGTACAGGGCTTGGGGCCCACCAGGAATTCACCTGTTCCCCTGTCTGAGCTTATCATCTATCCATATGACAGGAGAAAAATATCATATCACTGTCCAACCACTGGGACCCCCAGCAATCAGAAGAAGGGAGCCCAAAAGCCCCCCATGTCTTCTTCATGTGAATGAAACACAAGTGCATTTCTAGACCACCACACCAATCACTTCTGGGACTAAAATCTCCAGAATCCCTTTGAAGTGAATGGAGCATAGGTTGCGCTGGCACTTCATTCACATGGAGGAGGCATGGAAGACTTTTGGTCTTCTGTTCTCCTGATATCTAGGTAATCTGATACTGTCAGGGGTTGCCTACCTCGGCCTAGAGTGATGCAGTAAGATCATTGTCAATGACTACAGATATAGTCACCACCTATGAGCATTGTCATCTGAAACTTCATGATGACAGAACAAACATGTTTATTGCAGAGCCTAAGACTTCTATGTAGATGCATCTCGTAAGCACTCATCTGTAAGATGGATCTTCTCTGACAAGTTCCTGCCCTCTTCTTCTCCTTGCCAGTGTTCTCTTTGTGGTGTGACCCAGTGGGATTTTCTAAACTAGTTTCTTGCCTTTCAAGTCTGCAGCTTTGATAGTGTTCTGTGCGGTGAAAAGAAGGATCTACAGCATTGAAATGCACTTATAGGATAGAATACGAGGAAGAAATAGAGAAAGCGTGTACATGAATTCTGGAGCCATGTGCAGGCGATTGTGTTATTCCTGGAACCTGCCAACCATTTCTGAGGTCTTGGCAGCAGCAAGTAATGAACTTACATCTGTGGTTTCCATTCTGGAAGACGGCACTTAATGGCTTTGTCTTCTGTCGGTCGTCTGTGCTGCGAATCATTATCAGTTTTTGTAGGAATCTTGTAGCAAAGGACAAAGCAAATGTTTATCTTGTGTCTTTCAGTTTTTCATCTTCGTGCTCGTGCATTTCATCCTTTTACTGCACTGTAGTAAGACGCCTGCTGCTTTATCTCTTAACCTGTCTCTCTCCCGCGGCGCAGGACTTCAGAGCTATATCCCATGCAATATTCACATTATTGCTTTCCACATGACAGGACTTTGGTGTTCTCTGGTTTATTAGTATTAATATTGCATTTTTTGGAAAACATGAAGTTTAACACTTAAAGGGACCCCGTCATGCATTTGGGACATTAAACCTCCTGCAGTTCCTTTGATACTGGTGGTTTAGTGTCCCAACATCCCTATACCAAGGCTATCTATTCCCAGGGTGTTATGGAGCTTCACTGAGGGACGGTGCATGATCCAGGGATACCGGAAATATACTCACAATAGATGAAGACATCAGACCAATCCATTGTGAGTATAAAGGACTTTTTTATATCCCCTCAGTTAGACAAGATTGATATAGGGTTATATGGGACATTAAACTATCAGTCCATAAGGACAGTAGGTGGTTTAGTGTCGCAAATTCACATGACAGTTCCCTTTAAAGAGAAACTGTCACTATGATAAATTTGTTTGGGGTCAGCGCCCCTCCCCAAGAAACCTCTATGGATGAAGCATTTTTTTTTGCTGCTGCTGCTGCCCACCATGTAGGGCCTTAGCCTAAGGGAATTGTCAACTCCAAAATGTATTTTTAATACGGATGACCAGTCCTTTCCCAACACTGGACCCCACACAGATCAGCTTTTCTGGATGGAAACACATGTTGGCGCCTCTTATTCAAGTAGTAGGAGCAGCAGTGTAGCTCCATCCAGTGTATAATGGCAGGCTCCAACTAACGCACATGTGAACATCTGAATCCCCCAGAAAGCCCCTGAGCCCCGGGGCCCCCTGGTGTGGAACAATACACTCATTGGAATTAATTCAGATTCTCATCATATAACATCTAAACCAGGCTAGGCAACAGAAATATACTGACTAGATCATATACAAAAGAACCACTCCCTTTATTTTGTTATACTCTAGAGATGAGCGAGTAGTACTCGATCGAGTAGGTATTCGATTGAATACTACGGTATTCGAAATACTCCTATTTGATCGAGTACCACTCGCTGTTCGAATGTAAAAGTTCGATGCAGAACCAGCATTGATTGGCTGAATGCTATACAGTCGGCCAATCAACGCTGGTTCTTCTCCTACCTTTAGAAGTCTTCTCCGTGCAGCTTCCCCGCGGCGTCTTCCGGCTCTGAATTCACTCTGCCAGGCATCGGGCCTGGGCAGAGCCGACTGCGCATGTCTGCTTGTAGTGCGGGCATGCGCAGTCGGCCCTGCCCAGGCCCGATGCCTGGCAGAGTGAATTCAGAGCCGGAAGACGCTGCGGGGACGCTGCAAGGAGAAGACTGCACGGAGGATCCAGCCCGACAGCGCCGCACCTCCCATGAGGCGACCTGAAGCGACCGCTTCAGGTGGCGCTATGTCAGTGCCCCAGGGAGGGCGGCATTTTTGCTTACCTAAGCTGTCCTGGACTTACATGCTGTCCTGGACTGGCTTAGCACCAAGCGGTGGTTTTGGGAGGCCACTGGAGCAGCGCTGCTCCAGCAGCCTCCCCTCACGCTCAGGCAGAGAGCAGGTCCTCTCCATGCCTGCTCTCTGCCTGCGAACAGCGCTAAGCCCCGCCCCTCGCTTTGCCCCCTTCACCCCCTTCACCCCCTTCACTCCGACACGCCCACTCTACTCTGCCCCCTCCTCCGGGAGGCGGAGGGGCGGCTTTCTGGAGTTCGCCTCGGGCGGTGAAAGGGGTAGGTTCACCCCTGCAGCCCGACCCACACTCGTGGACTTGGTAAGTATAATTTGATCGAATGTTGCCTACCCCTGAAACGAGCATTTTCCCCCCATAGACTATAATAGGGTTCGATATTCGATTCGAGTAGTCGAATATTGAGGGGCTACTCGAAATGAATATTGAACCTCGGACATTTTACTGTTCGCTCATCTCTATTATACTCTATACTATAGATACAATGGGTGGCTGATATAACACCTCGGTGCAGAGTTAGCCAATCAGTATGGCATCTTCTCAATCATGCTGGAGGAGCCCAAATATCTTGTAGGTGACATCTTGTAGCTGCCAGAGGACTGTTGTATAGGTACTTCCGCAGGCAAGTCTTTTCTATCTGCATTTTTTAGGTGGAAACCAGGCTGAAACCCAGTGGCCCCCATTATAGTCTATGTGGTCCATAGGATTACGCGGGTAACCACTTTTTAAGCAGATTGTGTTTCCATTTTTGGGGTCCCCAAGAATGGAAATCCGATTCCGGGTATAAACCTAGTGTCAAGCTCGCAATTCTTCATAGTAATATTGAGAATGCTTTTATGGTTGCCTATAACGTCCTCTGATTCTTATAGAACAAATGCTTTGTATAAGGGGCGGCCCTGGCATTACTGGCTCGCTTTACTTCTAAGTGGCTTCCATTCCTGGAACAGATCCGCCGGTTCCATCAGCAGTATATTGATTTCATATTTTGCATGCAATACCAAGTAAATATCAGACCCAATGATTCTCAGCCCACCGGATTCTGTCTGATTGATACATAAGACAAAATAAATCCATCGCGCTAAGTCACACATTGGTATTCCAAGTAAATAAGAGTCAACCACTAAGAAATAATAGACATATGCATCATGGCCATAAAACGGAGTTGGCACTTAATGTACATATTAACATTCTGGTTCTAGGTAATAAAATAAAGATATTGCTACAAGAGATGCATCAATATTCCAGGGACATCCGTGCACAGACAGAGTGACAATGAGGACGTTTCGCAATTTTACTTGTCATCTCGGAACCAACAGAAGCATTTCTTACAAGCTTGTGACTTCATGACGGCCCCAGAGATGACATTGTAAGGACTCAGATGCGTTTGGCTCATTGGAAAGTCACTTTTAATAACATTTTAATTCATTAATATTGCTTGGCGACTTTCCTTGTCTTCATCAGTGTCTGAAAATTGTCAATATAGTGCCTAAGAAGTAAGAAGGCCATTTAATGCCCATGGAATGGGATCATAGACGGAACGCATACTGTAATACCGCCATACAGCTAAGGCTAGGTTCACATCTTCACTAGGTTTCCATTGCTCTGATCCATTGGACGACCAGACGAATGCAAAAATAGTGGACACAAAAAGAGCCTAAGAGCCCCCATTGACTGTATTGGGCGTCCATTGTTATTTTTTTGGTCCGGTGATTTGTGACACATTTGCATTGGATACAACTAGTGTCGCACAACACAGATATGCCCATATTTACCAACAGTGTGAACTATAACATGCAATCTGATAATATGCCAGACTTATCTGGGGCAGCTTCATCCTATCTGGTCTAGGTTTATATCACTTCTTAGGCCTCACATCTTCATTGGTAATCCATTCAGGAGAGTCCGCATGGGGTTCCCCCGAACGGACTACCGAACACATTGGCAAGTGATGTGCAGTAAAAGCACACAGACCCCATAGACTATAATGGGGTCCATGTGCTTTCCGCGCGGTCTCAGCACGAGTCATGCAGACAGGAAAATAGATTGTGATCTACTTTTCTGTCCGCATGTTCAATGTGGACACCGCGCAGAAAGCACACGGACCCCATTACAGTCTATGGGGTCCATGTGCTTTCACTGTACACCGCTTGCCAGTGCGTTCGGGAGTCCATTCGGAGGGGTCCCCATGTGAACTCCCTCAAACTGATTACCGGCACAGATGTGAGCAAGGCCTCAATTGACTTATGTGTCCTACACATTTGCCTGGTGAGTTGCAAATTTTGGCCTTAAACTAGACGCACCAAATTCACCGAGGTGTACAAAAATGTCTCACATTTGGATGAATTACTCTAGGTCACAACCCCAATAATAGATCTGCCCCATCGTCTATAATTATAAGTGAGATAAAATACATTATGGTAGTGACCACACGGTTTGCTTGTATGGCTCTTATTATTCAGACGTGTGAAATTGTACATGATGCTTTTTCTAGGACTTGTATTACTCACAGCTATACCTTCAATTAGAATTTTGGTGTATTGTTTATCCAAATCCATTCAGCTATTCCAAAGGTATAAGCCCTTATAGTGTTAATCCAAATTAGAGTCTACTAGTCAAGTGGGTGGTAACACTGTACAATATACAGCACACAGAGACCCTGCCCCCAGAGAAACCACCACTTTAATTGTCATATACAATATCAGGGCTTATATCTGTGGAATGGCTGAACGGATTTGGATAATTATAAAACCAAGATGCTCAGGGTGACAGTGCCAATCAGATGACACATTGGGCTTTTCAGACCTGTATATTGTTCACTGGAGTCACTGTATTATAGTGTATATGCCTTCTAGCCAGTATTGTTCGGTATTGTATCGACCGTACGCATGGGATTTTTTTTTATTTATTTTTTTCAAACCTTTTTTCAAACCTTGTAACTTCCAAATCTTCTTCATTGAATGTGAGACATTTTAGCAATAAGACATAAACCCCTCACCATGGATATGAGAAAACCTTCCTCCATTTCTAGTCTATTTCACAGACCACTCAGATCTCACGAAGATTATTCAGCCAGAACTCAACCTAATTGAATTAAACATCTCATTACATTAATGTCCCCTGAAAAAACGTAAGGTCATCCGGTTATTTACGATCTGTTCCCATCCTAAGAGGGGTGACACATAAAAAATACATAAAATACATTCATAAAAGCAGATCCATAAATGACAGATGGTGGAGAGATTGCTTGTGCAGCATTCAGTATATAGAGACAGGAGCGCCCCCCATTGGAACAATAATATCATTACATTAGTAAAGAATAGCTTTGTTAGATTCTTCGGCTCAGTTCACAATTAGATTCTTTTTTTTTTGTCTTTTTAATAGGGTTGAGCCGATCTTGAGATTTCAGGATCGTTTTTAAAATCCGATTTTCGATCATTTTCCAGCCGATCCCGATCATGAAATTTGCTCGATCACCGATTGGGATGCAATCTTTATTAAAAATTGTGTGGGAGTTGTCCTGGATTATAGTTTTAGGATAGGCCATAAATTTTGGATTGATGGGGGGCAGTAATAATTCACTGTCGCTCAGCTCAAATTGAAGTCACTGGATGGACCGGACGCTATACAGTGGGCAGAGATTTCTGTTTCAAGCCCTGTATTGTGTTTAAGATGTGTGCTGAAAGTGGTTCCATGCAGAGGATTGGCGCCCTGGACCTTAGCCCTGGACCTTAGCCCTGGACAACCCCTTTAAGATAGAATTGATCATCCCTGCTGTATTTGTTGCACACTGCGGTGTTCTCTGTTGCCCAGTGCAAATATCCATGAACAGGTAAGAAAAAGTATCCCAGCGGCCCCCACCATAGATCTATCCACATGCAGCGCACTCTTTACAGCACAGGTTTGATACTACATACACAATATTGTACATATGTCATCTATCAATCTGTGCTATAGTGACTGTATATGGATAAACTATACATTCAGCACTTTTTTGCTGTGGTCCACTACGTGGGGCTTATCCTAACACAAAAAAAGGTGGCTTAGAAGTGGTTTGGGAGGGGGTAGACTGCCTTTAAGTGCATATTGGAAAGATTTTAACCCCTCTGCACAATGTGCACATAGATGAGAAAATTTAACAAACAATAATAGAAACAGATCCAGTCTTCCTATGTGTTACCATATAACTGATCACTATTAGAGATGAGCGAACACTAAAATGTCCGAAGTTCGAAATCCGATTCGAACAGCCGCACACTGTTCGTCTGTTCGAACGGATTTTGAACTCCATTATAGTCTATGGGGGGAAATGCTTGTTTCAGGGGTACGCAAAATTATACTTACCAAGTCCACGAGTGACGGTCAGGCTGGATCGTCCTTGAAGTCTTGAAGTCTCCCGGCGCAGCGTCCCCCCGTCTTCTTCCGGCTGGAATTCTCTCTGCCCAGCCCGACACCTGAGCAGAGCCGACTGCGCATGCGGGGGCATGCCCGCACATGCGCAGTTGGCTCTGCCTAGGCCGGATGCCTAGGCAGAGTGAATTCCAGCCGGAAGATGCCGCGGGGACGCTGCACGGAGAATGCTTCTAAAGGTAAGAGAAGAACCAGCGTTGATTGGTGACTCAACACTGGTTCTGCATCGAACCTTAAACTTCGAACAGCTAGTAGTGTTCGATCGAGTACGAGTATTTCGAATACCGTAGTATCCGATCGAACACTACTTGCTCATCTCTAATCACTATAGGTTGTCAATGCCTTGTAATGAGATAAATCTGCCCTCTGCTCAGTCAAATTCTCTTCGATACATTTTCTAGTTATTTTGTTTCCTGGAAAAAAAAAAAAAAAACGTTGCCAGAAAATCGGATTTCTGTGATTTCACTTGGGCCATAGCTACGTGCGCTACGCCAAATTAAGATGCATGTGTTCTGCTGACAGTTGCCGGTGTCTGTTTTCCAATCTGTCGTTTTTATTTTTATCTCCATTCTGATGTGGAGAATTACTTAACAGATGACAATGTCTCCGGCTCCAAATGTCATGTTTTATTACTCCAAACAGTTTGCTGCTAAGCAGGGCCGCCCGGTGTACGGCGAGCCGGACGAATGCGAGCATCTTGTAATATATTTCTTATCGACCTGGAGATGTTTTCTATCATATTGTTTAGATTAGGAGGACGTGATTTACAGTCTCAATGAGAAATTGTAAAAAAACATAAAAATCCAGTCTCTGCTGTTACTATAGAGTAGCACTTAGTATGGTGCTCCGGGACGTGACCTACGAGGTTTATTGTGATATCGGTGTTGGTTAAAGTATCAATTGCTTACAATGTTTTGTATGTCGTAACGATTAGAGATGAGCGAACAGTAAAATGTCCGAGGTTCGATATTCATTTTGAGTAGCCCCTCAATATTCGACTACTCGAATCGAATATTGAACCCTATTATAGTCTATGGGGGGAAAATGCTCGTTTCAGGGGTAGGCAACGTTCGATCAAATTATACTTACCAAGTCCACGAGTGAGGGTCGGGCTGGATCCTCCGAGAAGTCTTCTCCTTGCAGTGTCCCCGCGGCGTCTTCTGGCTCTTCATTCACTCTGCCAGGCATCAGGCCTGGGCAGAGCCGACTGCGCATGCCCGCATTACAAGCGGACATAAGCAGTCGGCTCTGCCCAGGCCCGATGCCTAGCAGAGTGAATGAAGAGCCGGAAGACACCGCGGGGACGCTGCACGGAGAAGACTTCTAAAGGTAGGAGAAGAACCAGCGTTGATTGACTGACTGTATAGCATTCTGCCAATCAATGCTGGTTCTGCATCAAACTTTTACATTCAAACAGCAAGTAGTACTCGATCGAGTATCAGTATTTCGAATACCATAGTATTAAATCGAATACCTACTCGATCGAGTACTACTTGCTCATCTCTAGTAACGATGTCTTTACATTGCTATTACGGCAGGTCACATGTCTTAGTAAGAGCCTAAACTGACCGCATTACACATTATACATTGTAGACTCACCTCAATGGTCCAATAAAATGGACGTCTAGTAATGCTTTTATTGTTCTCTTTGCTATGTTAGGGCGAACGGAGGGAGATCGATGGAAAGAGGTTGCTCATCGGAGATATACTTCTTTTCCATTTTGTAGCCAGAGCTACTTACATAGGACGTCTCTTGTTCTAGAGGTCCATCCATGTATTACACTACATGACTGGCTACTGAAAGGGTTTCCCATGAAGAACATTTATGTATATCCATAGATATGCCGTAAATGTCTGATAGTTGCGGGATCCACACCTAAGCCTAACCAGGTTCCATCCTCTGACTCTTACCTCACCATGACCTCACTGATAAGACTGCCCTCAATGGTCGGGTTATAAAGAAGCAGCGTACCAGAGCTCCCTGAGTTAGGTGGTGTCTGTAACCTCCAAAAAAGTGAATGAGAGTTATGGAAACAACTTAGCTCAATGGTATTTCAGTGTTTCCGTAAGGCCTTATCATCAAGGATAGTGGGGTCTCGGTAAGGTAAAAGTAGGGGGACAGAATTGTAGGGTTTAGATAGATGTGGGTCTTAGAGGTGGGGCTAGCATCTATCAGACATTTATGGCATGAATATCTTTAATGGGAAACCCATTCAATTTGTTTGGCTTGAATGAAATACTAAAACATCCTATATAACTCCAGCAGATTAAAGAAGCCAGACAACTTCAGTCTATCCGTGGCCTGCTTATATTTGCAAAGAACGTTTCTCAGAAGACAACCCACTATTGACCACTATTCAGCCCTATATTCTAAAAATTTTTAACTTTTGATACTATATAGAATAGTACAGTAAATGCCACTCAATATAACTAGAAGGAATAGTGGGACACAGAGACTGACGTAGGATTTGGAAGGCTTCAGAACCCGAGCATCGAGAATCATTGGCGTGAGGGTGAGTCTAGAAATAGCAGCTATGAAATAAACTCCCCATAGTACTTGATATTTTGCTTTACCTTAAAGAAACACAAGACATAGCCTGCCCAAATCCTACCGTGGCCAGATGGGGTAAAGATTTACCCCTTTAGGGCCCATGACTCCAATGAGATTTGGATAGTTATTGCTAAATAATTAGAGATGAGCGAGTAGTGTTCGATCGAGTAGGTGTTCAATGGAATACTATGGTATTCAAAATACTCGTACTCGATCGAACACTACTAGCTGTTTGAAGTTTAAGGTTCGATGCAGAACCAGCGTTGATTGGCAGAATGCTATACATTCTGCCAATCAACGCTGGTTTTTCTCTTACCTTTAGAAGTCTTCTCCGTGCAGTGTGCCCGCGGCGTCTTCCGGCTGGAATTCACTCTGCCTAGGCATCCGGCCTAGGTAGAGCTGATCGCGCATGTGCAGGCATGCCCTCACATGCGCAGTCGGCTCTGCTCAGGCGTCGGGCCAGGCAGAGCCAACCGCACATGCGCAGTCGGCTCTGCCTAGGCCCCGATGCCTAGGCAGAGTGAATTCCAGCCGGAAGACCAATCAACGCTGGTTTTTCTCTTACCTTTAGAAGTCTTCTCCGTGCAGGCATGCCCTCGCATGCGCAGTCGGCTCTGCTCAGGCGTCGGGCCAGGCAGAGCCAACCGCACATGCGCAGGCGGCTCTGCCTAGGCCCCGATGCCTAGGCAGAGTGAATTCCAGCCGGAAGACGCTGCGGGGGCGCTGCGCCGGGAGAAGACTTCAAAGGGAATCCAGCCCGACCGTCACTCATGGGCTTGGTAAGTATAATTGTATTGAATTTTGCGTAGCCCTGAAACGAGCATTTCCCCCCCATAGACTATAATGGGGTTCGGAATCTGTTCGAACAGCCGAACAGTGTGCGGCTGTTCGAATCGGATTTTGAACCTCGGACATTTTAGTGTTCGCTCATCTCTATAAATAATGTATCTAGTAAAAAAACATACACTTATATGTGCAGGTTATTTTATTCTTCTCCTTAACCTACTAGAAATTCTATTTTCCAGACCACAAACCCATAAACAGCCGAAGGGTTAATACGACAATCCTCTCCGCAGCCTTTCTGAGACTTTCTGTTCTCTGGACTGTAAATAAAAGCACTAAAAAAAATCTTCAGTCGCTTTAGAAAACAGCAGACAGACAGTCTTGAGCAATGTTTCTGGATTCTGCCCTTCTTCCAAGTAGACATGTGACAGAAATGTTACGGTGCGCAGACATGGCCCTGGGTGCAGCTATATTTAGGAGAACCGATGGAGGACAATACAGAGGGATATTTTGGTGACTGCGCTGGCTCTGAATCCCGAAGCCTAAGAGGATTCATTTAGGTTTCTTTAATATAAATAGTTTAATGGATTTTATTTCTGCCCTGGAGTTTATTTCCTGAATTCACACAGTATAGAAAAATGTAGAAGGAATCTCTGTGTAGTGATGGTAGACGTATTCATTCTCGGTTCTAGGGGGGAGCACAAACAGCCGCGTGACCTTATCACTGAAGGACATCGGGATCGAGAGTCCGGCTACGCAGACTTGCTAAATGAAATGTACAAAAATTAGATTTTCTTTGGTTGCTTTAGATTATGCTAATGAGCATCAATGGTCTGCTTGTTTTCATTCTTGGCTTAGTCATTGCATTTGTTTGCTTATCAATCTGAGACAGAGATGTGGTGCTGAAGATGAAGGATGTTCTGGATATAGAAGGAAGGAGACTTTATAGAAATTATTTAACTGCTCCCCTTTGGTTTTGGTTGACCACCGTCACACTGCTAAGAACCTAGCTAAGGGTTCAGCACAATGGACACAAAGACAATTGAGAGGGTCCCAGACCTAAGTATCCCAATACTTTGAATAGTGGTAGATTTTTGCTCTATATAAGAATCTGCAGCCTTTCACCACTTCTGCCAACTCCATGTAGTTGCTAGAGATGAGCGAACAGTAAAATGTTCCAGGTTCAATATTCGTTTTGAGTAGCCCCTCAATATTCGACTACTCAAATCGAATGTCGAACCCTATTATAGTCTATGGGGGGAAAATGCTCGTTTCAGGGGTAGGCAACATTCGATCAAATTATACTTACCAAGTCCATGAGTGAGGGTCGGGCTGGATCCTCCGAGAAGTCTTCTCCGTGCAGCTTCCCCGCGGCATCTTCTGGCTCTGAATTCACTCTGCCAGGCATCGGGCCTGGGCAGAGCCGACTGCGCATGTCCGCACTACAAGCCGACATGCGCAGTCGGCTCTGCCCAGGCCCGATGCCTGGCAGAGTGAATTCAGAGCCGGAAGACGCAGCGGGGAAGCTGCACGGAGAAGACTTCTAAAGGTAGGAGAAGAACCAGCGTTGATTGGCCAACTGTATAGCATTCAGCCAATCAATGCTGGTTCTGCATCAAACTTTTACATTCGAATAGCGAGTGGTACTCGATCGATTACAAATATTTTGAATACCGTAGTATTGGATCGAATACCTACTCGATCGAGTACTACTCGCTCATCTCTAGTAGTTGCATCATATCATTGATTCCGGTGCAGCGACGACAGAGATCACAACTGTGCTGAAAATATTGTTTGAGAACGATGAAGACTTAAAAAACAAACATTGAAACTGTGCTGTAATTAGTAGAATATCACGTATTGAAGGAGGCAAAGAGTTGGAGGTGGTGAAAGGTAATTTGAATACAGAACATGTAAAATTTTGACACTCACAGGGGACGTCTCTGACTGTAATTGTTAAAGAGAACCTTTCATGTCCTCATTGATGTACGGTATTATATACCAGTAGTAAGCCAACAGTGCAGTATACCGATATCTCCCCACTGTCAGAAGCATTATCGCTGGGCAGAAAGTAACGCCCCCTCTGACAGTACAAGGCTATGTTACAGTACAGTCGGGGGTGGGGGTTCCTCAGAGCCCATCGATGACGCTAGACTGTAAGGCCAGCCCTTCTGACAGGAGGGAGATACCGGTGCCGAAATAACTAGATAGTTTAAAGGATTTAAAGGATTCTTTTACTATCTCTAACAACTCTAATTCTTTAATAAATAGAAGGGTTAATAGTTTATTTCTTTCAATTAACAAAATGAAGCGAATGAATCAAAGAGAAAAGTAAATCCCATCAATATTTGGTGTGGCCTTAGCTTTCCATCCATTCTGCTACGTACACTTGAAGACCTTTGTTGGAAATCTTTCATTACACATGTTGGCAACAGTGGTGCAGAAGAACTTCAGGCATAGAATCAAATGTTGTATTACCAGATCCATTAGACAGGAGCCTACCCCAATATAAAGTGGGACCCCAGTGTAAAGATGAAACTACTGGTATAAATTCAACACCCTCATTGCAGTACACAGGGTCCTGGCACTTGTAAACTAAATTTTTCAACCTCTTTTGTCCTTACAAGAGCAGAAACCTTCCCAGTTCCTGTGATTTTTCATGTCTTGTATGCTTTTGGATGTTTGCAAACATTACCCTGCTTTTAGATGGTGAATACCTGCTTAGGGTTATAATGGAACAGCCTTTAAATCTAGTGTATGGAACCTTCCGTATAAGGAGCTTTCTTCTACATGGACCTTATATGGTAATTGTGTCCATTTGCTTGGCTACCTAACGTGTTGTTCATCATAGTTAGGGCGGGTTCACACCTGCGCTCGATCTCCGCTTTGCAGGCTTCCATTTTCTGCCCAAGAAACTGGACAGGAGACGGAAACCAGCAGTCAGTTTTCAAACCCATTCATTTGAATGGATTTACAAAGTGTCCACCCATGACCACCTGTGAGTGTCTTCTGGTCTCTGTGGTGAAACAGTTTTTCTTTTAACCGGACACAAAGTTGGACATGCAGTTAAAAAAAATGGTTTCGCCAAGGAGACCAGAAGACACTCACGGGCACTCACGGGCAGACACTGACTACCGGGTTTCAGTCTCCGTACTCAGGTTTCCGTCTTCTACTGACAGAAGACGGAACCGACCATGTCCGGCAGTGAACACCGGTGAGTGTTTTATGCTCTCCACTGCGAAACCGGTTTATTTAAACTGGACACAAAGTCCTGCATGTCCGACCTTGTGTCCGTTTTTTCCACGGAGAGCATAAAACGCTCACAGGCGGACACTTTTCAAGTGAAAAATGCCTGCAGGTTTCTGTCTCCTGCCCAGTTTCGGGCAGGAAACGGAAACCTGTATAACGGAGACCCCGGGCGCAGATGTGAACCCGCCCTTACATGTAACTTTTTGTTCACTGTCCTTATTACAAGTCTTATTGTGTTTTACTTAGAAGCTTCCTATAGGGGCCATCAGGTTGAATCACCTATTTGTTAAGTGTAATGACTTTGTACCCGATGTGCTTGGTTTTTAGTTCATTCTTTTCTCTCTGCAAATGTATTGCTGAAAGATTCCTGCAGTGAGCGCATTTAACGGTATAAAACAAGAATCTAATAATGAGAATGAGAAGTTCAAGAAGCCGAAACCTGTTTAGTTAGCAGAACTCTAATGCACTCTTACATTGTAGAGAAATCAATTATTTAAGGAACACATAAAAGGTTATTTGTTGGAAATGTTTTATTACACATCTTGGCAACAGTGGTGCAGAAGAACTCCAGGTTTGTCAAATAAGAAATTCTATTTTTCGCATTGTAGTGTTTTGCCTTCAAGATACTTAAAATTTTTGCAAATGGCTCCCGAGACCTTTGCGGTCCCGTTTCCTCTAATGGCAATAAACCACCTTCCACTTTTTAATGGAAAAAAAAACCCATCCAATCATGAATTTTTATTATGATGAAGGTTCACGTTTCCTGCAAATACTTGGAATTGTTGGCTATAAAATCCAACATTTTTGTTTTCAATTTTGCAAATTTAATTTTACAAATTTTTTTGAAAAATTTCTGCAGAATGGTAAATGGATTATTGTCTTCGAATGGGAAAGATACTTATATCGATTTTTTTTAAAATTGGCAAACACAGTGCAAATGTTTGATCCTTCATGTTGACAATGATTGCATACATTAAAGATTTTCTAACTGGAACTAAACATTTGTTCTTATTTGCTTCTTCAGCCAAAACATCCTAACCCAGACTGGCGTTACTCTGCATCACTAAAAGCTGCAATGCAGGGGTGAGTACATATTTCATTTTATATTTTAATACATATAACACAAAGCAAAGACAACACAACCATACAGTAAAAACATGGTGCTCCGAAATTGGAAAAATTGGAATTTAAGTATTTAAGTTTAATTAAAAAAAAAAAAAAAAGTTAAAATTTTTGTGTTATTGTTTGTATGGTAATGTTAATATTTCTAAATATTCTGTATACCTCCTTACTATACAATGAAAAGAGACACGCAATCTTGAATGTGAATAATTGAATTGGGTGTGATTATTTATGGCTATGGAGTCGGTAGGTCAAAACACCGTCTCTGATTTCTACGTCTCTGTTTTTCCACAGCCTGACTATGACTTGGATTCCTTGTTAAATGCACCCTTGTCAAACAGAAGCAGTAAAGATCTAATTTGGGAAAATCTAGTGATTGAATTGCTATGAAAAGATGCACATAGTTTTCTGACTTCGCCCAAAACTAGCCCCAACTCAGCAAACCCCAACTACAACTCCATAGCCATGGTTGCAAGCATTGACGCTGTACAGTGCTACAAAGAGTCCCTATAGATACTGGGGTATGGGCTGTCCTAGCATGTGATGTGGGTGTGACTGTCAGGGGTCAACTCATTCCACCCACTCAATCTTGCACTCACACTTCACTCAAGCTGCAAATTGAGAGGAAACCACACCCCAGCATAGTTCATGCACCCACATAAAAGCCGCCACCACCACTGACTTTGGGCTCAGCAGACGTTTTGCTCATATATACATGAGTCTCTACAACAGTCAGAGGCCAACACACCTCAAAATGGGTAAAGGGTTCATAGAGCATATACAAAGTAATCTTAAATTTAACTATGAAATACCCAAAGAGTTCAGTGCTCTATATACAAGAAAAGGTAACAAATGACACAAAATGTATTTTTGAGCGCTCAAACTCTGACACGCCGTATACGTGCCAGATCATGCTACATGTTACATCGTGTGAACGCACCCTAACATAAAAAAGTTGTACTCGCCTTACCTCACCTCTTCTTAACTCCCTTACAGTGCCTGGCGATCCTCTTTATTATGTTACTGCACCTCCCCTAGGCCTCTACTTATTATACTCTTGGACTGAAGAGACCTCAAAGTATATATATTTTTAAATTGGGTGCTGAACCTCAAATGTTTGGGTTTGGGTTAAGTCTGAAATTTTTGGAAAATTCGATCCAAATGAATAAGCCTCTATGCATAGACCTTCATAGTAAAAACATGTATAGCTTATATAGCATCTGTACTTACTGTAGGGTGATTGTAGTATTATATTATATATTATTGCAGTATTATATTGTATATTATTGTAGTATTATATTGTATATTATAGTAATATTATATTGCATATTATTGAAGTATATTATATAGTATTGTAGTATATTATATAGTATTGTAGTATATTACATAGTATTGTAGTATATTGTATAGTATCGTAGTATATTATATATTATTGTAGCATATTATATAGTATTGTAGTATATTATATATTCTTGTAGTATATTAAATATTATTGTAGTATATTATATAGTATTGTAGTATTATTTTACATATTATTGTAGTATATTACATAGTATTGTAGTATATTATATAGTATTGTAGTATTATATTGTATATTATTGTAGTATATTGTATAGTATTGTAGTATATTACATAGTATTGTAGTATATTTATATATTATTGTAGTATATTATATAGTATTGTAGTATTATATTGTATATTATTGTAGTATATTACATAGTATTGTAGTATATTATATAGTATTGTAGTATATTACATAGTATTGTAGTATATTTATATATTATTGTAGTATATTATATATTATTGTAGTATATTATATAGTATTGTAGTATTATATTGTATATTATTGTAGTATATTACATAGTATTGTAGTATATTATATAGTATTGTAGTATATTACATAGTATTGTAGTATATTTATATATTATTGTAGTATATTATATATTATTGTAGTATATTATATAGTATAGTAGTATTATTTTGCATATTATTGTAGTATATTACATAGTATTGTAGTATATTGTATAGTATTATAGTATATTACATAGTATTGTAGTATATTATATAGTATTGTAGTATATTATGTAGTATTGTTGTAGTATATTATATAGTATTGTAGTATATTACATAGTATTGTAGTATATTGTATAGTATTGTAGTATATTATATAGTATTGTACTATTATATTGCATATTATTGTAGTATATATTATTGTCGTATATTATACAGTATTGTAGTATATTACATATTATTGTAGTATTATTTTGCATATTTTGTAGTATATTATATAGTATTGTAGTATTATATTAACAATAATGAGCTTCTTATAATGCGGACTGTCTGCACAGTTGACCATTTTCTCTACAGCGTCTCTGTTCTTTGTCAAACTGTAGTCCATTATTCATGGTTATTAGGTTAAAGGAAATCTGTCACCAGCTCGGAGGCCAGTAAATCACCCGCCTGCTGTTATGCATCTGGAGTGTAT
The DNA here is from genome assembly GCF_031893055.1 of Leptodactylus fuscus. Lineage (NCBI taxonomy): Eukaryota > Metazoa > Chordata > Amphibia > Anura > Leptodactylidae > Leptodactylus > Leptodactylus fuscus. The sequence goes on along the minus strand of NC_134269.1, from coordinate 215,728,937 downwards.
AGCTTTCTAAGGATGCCCCTATGGAAACCATCTGTCTGCAGATTAGCAAGAAATAGAAGTTAGAACTTACAGACAGACATTTGCAAACACATCAAATATACAGTCCTATGAAAAAGTTTGGGCACCCCTATTAATCTTAATCATTTTTAGTTCTAAATATTTTGGTGTTTATAACAGCCATTTCAGTTTGATATATCTAATAACTGATGGACACAGTAATATTTCAGGATTGAAATGAGGTTTATTGTACTAACAGAAAATGTGCAATATGCATTAAACCAAAATTTGACCGGTGCAAAAGTATGGGCACCTCAACAGAAAAGTGACATTAATATTTAGTAGATCCTCCTTTTGCAAAGATAACAGCCTCTAGTCGCTTCCTGTAGCTTTTAATCAGTTCCTGGATCCTGGATAAAGGTATTTTGGACAAACAATTCAAGTTCAGTTAAGTTTGATGGTCGCCGAGCATGGACAGCCCGCTTCAAATCATCCCACAGATGTTCAATGATATTCAGGTCTGGGGACTGGGATGGCCATTCCAGAACATTGTAATTGTTCCTCTGCATAAATGCCTTAGGATTTGGAGCGGTGTTTTGGATCATTGTCTTGCTGAAATATCCATCCCCGGCGTAACTTCAACTTCGTCACTGATTCTTGAACATTATTCTCAAGAATCTGCTGATACTGAGTGGAATCCATGCGACCCTCAACTTTAACAAGATTCCCGATGCCGGCATTGGCCACACAGCCCCAAAGCATGATGGAACCTCCACCAAATTTTACAGTGGGTAGCATGTGTTTTTCTTGGAATGCTGTTTCTTTTTGGACGCCATGCATAACGCCTTTTTTTATAACCAAACAACTCAATTTTTGTTTCCAAAATGAAGCTGCCTTGTCCAAATGTGCTTTTTCATACCTCAGGCAACTCTATTTGTGGCGTACGTGCAGAAACGGCTTCTTTCTCATCACTCTCCCATACAGCTTCTATTTGTGCAAAGTGCGCTGTATAGTTGACCGATGCACAGTGACACCATCTGCAGCAAGATGATGCTGCAGCTCTTTGGAGGTGGTCTGTGGATTGTCCTTGACTGTTCTCACCATTCTTCTTCTCTGCCTTTCTGATATTTTTCTTGGCCTGCCACTTCTGGGCTTAACAAGAACTGTCCCTGTGGTCTTCCATTTCCTTACTATGTTCCTCACAGTGGAAACTGACAGGTTAAATCTCTGAGACAACTTTTTGTATCCTTCCCCTGAACAACTATGTTGAACAATCTTTGTTTTCAGATCATTTGAGAGTTGTTTTGTGTAGCCCATGATGCCACTCTTCAGAGGAGATTCAAATAGGAAACAACTTGCAATTGGCCACCTTAAATACCTTTTCTTATGATTGGATACATCTGGCTATGAAGTTCAAAGCTCACTGAGGTTACAAAACCAATTTTGTGCTTCAGTAAGTCAGTAAAAAGTAGTTAGGGGAATTCAAATCAATAAAATGATAAGGGTGCCCATACTTTTGCACCGGTCAAATTTTGGTTTAATGCATATTGCACATTTTCTGTTAGTACAATAAACCTCATTTCAATCCTGAAATATTACTGTGTCCATCAGTTATTAGATATATCAAACTGAAATGGCTGTTGCAAACACCAAAATATTTAGAACAAAAAATGATTAAGATTAATAGGGGTGCCCAAACTTTTTCATAGGACTGTATTAAGACGCATACGATCTGATAGCTTTCTAAAGACACTAGTACACTAGAACAGAATATTTAAGGAACGCAGATTTGGGATCTGAATGTGTCCACCCTATAAGACCGGGAGAGCTATACTGTAACCTGTTTTACATTTCATTAACCTTTTGCGCTCTGTTGTTTATGCCGAGCAGGAAGGTTCTCCGATATCAGGAATAAGTGTGTGTAAATTTTCGGAGACTCTCAGCTCCATCTCTCTAAGGAATCCTTGTACCCTCCGATGACCCTGTAGAACAGCCATGCGAATAGACTTAATAGATCCGTCTAAGTTACCTTAAATAATGGAATAAAATTATTGGTGTAGATTTTAGCTAAAGCAGAGCTTGCTCGTAAGTTATAAATTATGCGCTAAGATTTTTTTAATTTTATGTTTATTTTATGTTGATACACTTGACTGCGTATTCCATATTGGAGATACATACTGTGCATTATGAAGGGGAACTGTTACTAGGGTTGAGCAATCGGGATTGGATCCCGATCGGCGATCGAGCAAATTTCACGATTGGGATCGGCTGGAAAATGATCAGAAATTGGATTTTGAAATCTCAACCCTACTGTATATATATAATATACAATTAGGGTTGAGCAATCAGGAAAAGCGGGAAAGATCGGATCCCGATTGGTAATCATGCAAATTTCACGATCGCGATCGGCTGGAAAATGATCGGAAATTGGATTTTAAAATCGATCCTGAAATCTCGAGATCGGCTCAACCCTTAATTGTCACCATGTACAAAATACTAAATGACACCCCCATATGATACTTATTATAGCGACTAAACATACCGTATAGAGGGAGCAGCGCTGAGTGCGTAATCTTATACGATGGGTTGCGATGTTATAATGTGTTCGGTGAGTCATCCATGAGGTCATTGGTATTCATAGCAGTTAATAGTGAGAGTGCCTTGTGTATATGAGCAGAGTGATTTTTCGTAGGATTATATGCCCCATGAGGATTGTGGGCGGGAGATGTGTAATGCACAAATCATATTACTGTATATATGTATCATGTGTAGTACACAGGAATAATTAACCACATGTTTACTGAAGATTGACTGTACGGAGCATGGATTATAGAGGGATGTAGACGTCTAACCACAAGTAATTGAATTTGGTCAGTCGCTCTCAAGGTTCTCTGCCTTTGTTTACAATGAAAGCGATGTCATATTTATGGGGACACTCCTTCATTTACCGATTGGCGTGACTCATTATTGTGTTTCCAAATTTGATTTACTTTAATTGTACGCCTAAGCTTATTGTATAGCACCAAGAAAACATTCCAACCTCGGATGGGCAGATTGCTTTAGTGTCCTAGGCAATTGTGATCGTACAACAGATTCTACTGATATAGATGAGCAGGGCGCCATTCTCCAAGTGTCCAAGTAAAACAGTTTCCCACTATACTGTGCCTCAGTGAGCAAGTTCTCAGTACACAGAGATGCCATTTATTAAGATCAATGTATCAGTCACTGGTCTTCACTTATTCCTCCGCTAGTGTGTCTCCAGCATCTTCATAATGGTACATCTTGAGAGGTCATGTGCACCAGAATTGAAATCTTTGCCAGTCAAGGATTGGCATTCATTTCAGCCATAACTTGCACCAGTTTTTTTTATTGCAAGTTACGGTAAACCTGTCAGGCCGAGGCATTCCTGTCTTGGACTACCTTAATCCCGATCCCTCTCTGTCAACTTACTACAAAACTGGGATGTATCGTGGACAGTGCCCCAAAAAAAGCTAAAATTTTGCTCCAAAAAATTGCCACCTCAGTTGTCCATTGTAATCCATAGATCTGGTGTATAATGCATGATAAATCGGGTCTTCCATAAAGTGCCTGAACCTAAGTGTCCTTGTTTATAAGTCCAAACAAAATAGGTCTAGACCAATGTCTGCTTCTTCTGCATGTTAATGGCACAAACTAAGGATATTCCATCAATATCTTTTGTTGGATTTCAAACGGTATTTATCTGCTATCCATTCTATAGAGAATAACTATCCAATTGGTGGGAGTCTGACTGCTGAGACCCCCACCGATCCCAAGAATGGGGATGTTTCCCCTACCTGAGCACTAAGCCTGACTACAGCCAGGCTGAATATAACCGTGCCGATTGGTTGGTGCACCAAGGACGAACCTACGCCGCTCCTATTCACTTCAATAGGAGAATTGGAGATAGCCAAGTGTTTTACTTGGGATAATGTGCGGCAGATGAAAAATACTCATGGTTTTTGGGATAGGCGCGGGACTCAGACCCTCAACGATCAGCTATTTAGTCTTTCTATTGTACAATATTAGCCATAATAATACCTTTACCCTATGAATGTGATATTACTTAGAGCTGTGTTTTGTTTTGTTTTTTGCCCTTTTCACAGTCTTATCCTTCGTGTTTAAGAATCAGCCTGTTACTGTGAATCACATCCCTATTTACAGTCATAGTTACATAAGTTTTAAAAATAAGATAAAGTTCTATCAAGTTCTTTTCTCAATCAATTGTATCTAATTAGTTTTTATATAACTGGTAGGTATACACTGATGACAGTGAGCAAGAAGCCTGGTGGCGCACACCTCAAGGAACAAACTTGGCCGTGGAACAGTAAGAAGCCTTATTCGATGAGATAACGCGACTCATGGTTTTCGCGCTTCCTTTGGTATCAGCTGCACATTATCCTAGAGATCTGATAAAGGGGTGCGCTCTCTGTTGCGTGAAACCCCGAAAAGCGTTATCTCATTGAATAAAGCTTTTTCCTGTTCCACGGCCATGTTTGTTCCTAGAGGTGTGCCAGGATTCTTGCTCACTGTCATCAGTGTATACGTATCAGTTTTGATACTGACTCCAGTCGGTTAGCCAGAGTGATTGCAACCATCACCTCAATGGTCATGTTGCTATATCCTACAACTCATTCCAGGAAATTGGGAGCGGTCTGTTTTCTCCAGCTCAGATTGGAGGTTCGGGTTGGTATACCGCATAGTTCATTGAAGATCCTCAAGGAGAGCGCAGTTATCTGTGTTTTTTCCTCCCACCTGTTTTAGTTTTTATATAAATTATACCCTTGTGCAATGTTCTATTATATAAGTACCTACCCTTTAATCAAAAGCTGCCATAGTAAACTATTACTGTCTGTTCAGGTCAGGTGACGTCGGTACAAAGCTGTTGTGCACCACAGGATCTAATACTTTTGCAAAATGCAGATATATCACATCAGTCACATGATCGCCATCCAGATTGATACTTACCTCCACATTATAACTAAGCATGTTATGCTTGGCCTGCTTTCATGGGTCTGTGCTGTTTTTACAGTAATCCCTACCATATAGTTTGTGGGTCACCTTTCATAATACCATCATATGTTTTACATATCACAGATGTCAAACCTACCGGATGGCAATTGCTCATTTTAACAGCATTTTACCCTTCTTAAATAATGGCACAGCATCAGTTATACTCCAGTTCTATGTTACTGAACCTGTTACAAGAGACTCTAAGAAGAGGGAACACAATAGTCTATCAATTACTAAGCCCAATTCCTTCAATCCCCATGGACGCAGTGACATACCTATAATGGACACTTGAGACAGGATCCCTACATTAGTTCCTCTGGCTCCAGAAATTAGGAGACAGGAGAGCCAGAAGGAGAATGGAAGAGACACACACTGCCATACAGTGCTAAATGGGGTAAAAGTCATTATACAATTCAATACAATAGGAAACAGAGGTATGGTGAGGCACCTGATGGTTTGTGGGGTGGGGTAGAGTTTTACTGATGTTGGACGACTGGATGGTATGTGAGGGGAGGGGGTCCTATTGGTTGCGGGAGGGTGAACTATTACTTATATGGGGAGACTACTTGTGGGGGAACTATAAGCTGGGGAGCAACTATTACCTAATCAGAGGGGAGATTATTACCTACAGTTTTCCTTTTTCCCATCAAGGAGACCTAACTTTCATACCTTTCCCTAGAATTGCCATGGGCCTTACATTTTCTTACTCTTAGATGGCAGTCTCCAAATGAAGTAACAGTACCCCTCCTGACCCCCATTTATCCAGTTAGTACCCTGTTCTGGCCTAGCGAAGAGTAAAAACCACAACTATCTGCAGAGGTGTCTTTTTTTTGTTTGGAAGAGATCCTTCCAGCTTGGATTAAATCCCACATCATACTCCAGTACTATGGTTATATGTTTATATAGGACAACTACCTTCCAATGTGCGGCAGGGATTTCCATTTTACAGGAAGGAGAAAAACATTCTAAGCCAGACAAAAATTTCCATTACTTGTGTCAGGATCACATCATTAACAATAGGTGATGAAAAGAGCCACCCACTCCTCCCTTCAAAGTGATCAGAACGTGTCACAGAACATGACGACATAATTCCTTCATGCTTTTCGTTAACACCAAAAATTAGGTTATTATGCATTGTCTTTCTTGTATTATATTTGTAGCGTATTTCATCTTTATTCCTATAAAATTGTGTTTCAAACATTGCTCACTTTTGTTACTATTGTTTTGTACAGTGCTGTACATATGGAAGGAGCAGCAGTCTTACGTGGCGCAGCGGTCGGACTCGAACAACAGTGGCCAACAGTTTCCAGTGCCACACCAGGTAAAGACGACTCTATCTCAAACAAATAAATGCAAGTATATGGTATAGTTGAATATTACATTGCACATTGTGCCTTACATATGGAACATACTTCAAATATAAAAGTAATGAAAACTAATGAATTACATCGTTAAACATTTGCATGAAATAAGAATATAGGAAGTCTCCATCCTCGCATGTACAAAAGAAGAAGCTCTTCAACTCTTCCTAGAGCATCCAGTTGGGAGGAAAGCCGGGAGGTTGGAAGTAGAGATGAGCGAGTAGTGTTCGATCGAGTAGGTGTTTGATCAAATACTACGGTATTCAAAATACTCATACTCGATCGAACACTACTAGCTGTTCGAAGTTTAAGGTTCGATGCAGAACCAGCGTTGATTGGCAGAATGCTATACATTCTGCCAATCAATGCTGGTTCTTCTCTTACCTTTCCGAAGTCTTCTCCGCGCTGCATTCCCGTGTCTTCTTCCAGGTGGAATTCACTCTGCCTAGGCATCCGGCCAAGGCAGAGCCGACTGCGCATGCGCGTGTATGTGCGTGCATGCCCGTGCATGCACAGTCGGGTCTGCCTAGGCCGGATGCCTAGGCAGAGTGAATTCCACCTGGAAGAAGATGAGGGGACCCTGCGCCGGGAGAAGACTTCAAGCAGAATCCAGCCCAACCGTCACTCGTGGACTTGGTAAGTATGATTTTATCGAATTTTGCGTACCCCTGAAATGAGCATTTCCCCCCATAGACTATAATGGGGTTCGAAATCCATTCGAACAGTCGAACAGTGTGCGGCTGTTCGAATCGGATTTTGAACCTCGGACATTTTAGTGTTCGGTCATCTCTAGTTGGAAGTAGTAGTAGTTGTGGTCATAATGTCAAGGATCTGTACTAGATCTTCCCGTGCACCATGAGGTGGCCTGCAGGAGGTATGATGGAGTAATAGTCTTTTTCCGGGGCATGTCCTAATGGCAAGACTCCCAGAGCCTGATGGTGGTTGAGGTGCCCTTGATGGTAGATGCAGGAATGAGACTCAAGAGTTGTAGGTAGTCAAAAACTCATAGACTACTGGTATAAGAACAGGTAATAGCAAATAATTTCATCTACATACTACAGGTAGAGCCCTTAGGAACATCCACTATGGATGGAACTGAGTTTCCTATATAATACTTACTGCTTGGTCCTTCCTTGCTGGGGCAGTCTTTTTTGGAAGCAGATGGAACTTTTTTATTTACCAACAAAGTAAATGAAGATAGATAACAAAGAGAAAGTTTTATATTTTTATCCATCAAACATGGAAAACTTTATGTCCGTTGTTCTGATTCTGTGGACTTCCTGCCATAGACCACAACACTGGATACACTGTCCATATTGTTAGCTGTGTGAATCTAGTCTTACTATAGTTTTTCCTTTTATATAATCTTTGGGAATAAACTAAAAACATCTCCATGTTACAGGCCTACAGGTAGATTTCTATTCACAAGAATTTTAACAAGTATTTTGATGTGTAACCGAAGTGTAAAAGTCAGAGAGATCAGAATCTCACACAATGTTTGGTAAACAGAAGAAATAAACTTTTCCATGTTACAAAATGTTTCACTCAGTTCCAAAGATTTTAGTGCTATACAAATCATATTTATGACCATTTTTGGGGTTCACCACCTACAAATCTTTGTTATACTTTGAGGTCTCTTCAGACCCCAAAGTATAAAAAGGCAGAGGAGAAGAGGACAAAATAATACCCAAATTCCTTCACCTCTCCTGGGCGCTTTCATGGCATTCGGTATGTGTTCGCAGGTATCCCCTCGGCTCTGGGTGACATCAGTAGCCCTAATTTATAGCCAAGGGCTGTGACTGGACCTCATTGGTCACTTTGGTTGCATTGACTTCTGTAGAGACTGAATTTGCTTAGACTTAGTTAAACTTGTGAGCAAATCCAAACGAATCACATGAGGTCCACTTATCTTTAAACAGAAGCAATGGTGATAACTTACTAATGTTTGCTAAAATTTAGACAGTGTAGACCTGACAGTCTACAAATATGCCAGATTTATCACATTGACCACATAAAGTGAGTCTATCACCGACAAAAACCACTTACATATAGAACCAAACAAAGCCTCATGAGATTTGTTTCAACCTTGTTCGGAGAAAAGAAGAAGTGCTATTGTATAATAGGTGGAGGTTCATCTTGGCATCCTTGCAACATTAAGTGGTCTCCTTGTGCACTCTTTAGGCTTCTTCTGGGCTCTAGCTGACATCACACACCTTGGGATCACCACTGAGGCCTGGGATTGAGCCTCAAATGTTCCGTGGCGTATGTCAACGTGACTATTCTAAACCCCAGTGATGAACCCCCAAAGCTAAGCCTCAGTGTTGAACCCCAAAGCTAAGACCCAGTGATGAACCCAAAAAGCTTTGTGCTTGGGCAAACCTGAAACCTACTAACTGGTCCTACAACCATTTCAGTGGTGGTAGACTCCCTTTAATACAGAGCTAAAATATATTTGTATCAAATATATTTAATATTTATTCCTAGTTTTGGTAAAGTTTTTGCCTTTTTTCCTTAAGAATTTATGTATGAGAACTACTTGGAGACAAAGTCGAGAGCGGTCTCATTACAGCTGTCTCATTACAGCTGTCTCATTTACTGCTGACTTCAGTTGAAATAACATGATTAAAAATACATGAAGTCAGTGTTAAACTTACAAGTCGAGCGTCTGCCTTACTGATGTCTTCATGCACTCAACGTTTTTATCTTGTTTTACTTTTTTCTATTCCCTGCTGCCTCTGATTTTAATTCGCTGCATCTGATTTTTCCTTCTACTTGTTCTCCCTTTTGACTTTGTCTCCATTTCTTTCTATTTGGCTGAAGCACCTTGGCTCTCTTTCTATTTTTTTTTAATTCACACTACATTGCCATAGAGCTCGTTCAATAGGACAAGAAGCCCCTATACATCCTTATTGTGCTATCATACGGTTCCTCTATGAGATGCAGTTTTTTGTATATCACCAGAACCCAACATACCAATCCAATCCCACAGATAGATAGGCTAGGGTCACCTGAATGACACTGCTCCAACGAGTTCATTGGCAACACCTTGTTGCTCCAAAGAGTCAATTTGCATATTGACAAGAACAACGTCTCAGAAAAGTTACCAATTTATCATATGTATGATTCAGATGACCCTACCCTCTCTGTCCATATCGCTGATCTCCCTATCCCTGGACATCAGATGCCAGAGGAAAATTGGGTGGTCTCCATTCCAAGAAGATAGTCATCTGGTCCAGCTAATATCAGCCTTACCCACCATACTAGATATTAATACCGGTGCATAGTGGTCCCTTTGTCAGGTACTGCAGGGCAGGGGTTGAGGCTCCATTGTTGATTTTATAAGTTGAGTTCCAGAAGTCAGACCCCCCCACATACACTCTTTGCTACAGATCAATGAACCAGGTTTGTTCCACATTTTTTGGGTTTCACTGAACCTGAATTTTTGAGACTCACCACTCACAAATCACCCTTCCACCACGGCATCCTGGATATCCCCTTTACCTTTCAGCCTCATTGTCATTGTCAGTGGTGCAAGGTCAACACAACTGAGGCTTGTGACTGGACACTGTAGTCAATGTCTCGACACTTTGAAAACCCCCAGAAAACAAATTTGAGGGCAAACCTCTCCAAATTTTTGTGAAAGGAAAGTTCCCCAATCCATACTGGTTACATACTGGTGATGTATCCTGATACTTTTTGAATCTTTGTAGGACAGAGTGAATTCTATTGTTCATTTACCGGCCAATATTTTCGAGAATTGCATTTTCCACATGTTTCTTACATCTTATATTTGCTTACAATGTGTTCGCATACACAGAATATTCCATGAAGGTTGATAAGTGACAATGTTCATATATCATTCATGCCTTCACTACTCTTATTAGAATAATATACACAGCAGATCTTGGCTCAGGCTGAATGTTTTCATTGATTGATGGTCCATATAATCACATTATGGTCACACACAGATCTGCAAGTCTGTGGTTTTAGTCTGCTTTAGGAACTTATCTAGATCTAGTTTTAGAAAGACAGTAAGTCAGCATAAGATTATCCCTTGATGTACACTAATGTATCACGAGTGCACTCACTTGAAATTTTAAGCAAACATTTTAAGGTTTTATCCTTTAATTATTTATAAAATGTCGATAAGCTGAAATAATGGGAGATATTACATTTCACATGGCTGAAAGCTACGGGAAAACAAGGCAGAGATTATTTGCTTTGTACTATTATATTTCGGATATGCTACAGTTTGTTGGAGACTTGGGCAGAGAAGTGTAGAATGAACTTAAAGGGGTCCTCAATATTGATGACTAGAGTTGAGCCGATCTTGAGACTTCAGGATCGTTTTTAAAATCTGATTTCCAATCATTTTCCATCTGAACCCGATCTCGATCCCAATTCCAATCTCAATGCAAGTCAATTTGGATTTTTTAATGATCGAAAATCAGATTTTAAAAACGATCCTGTTCACTACACAGCATGTAGTCCAAAAATTGAAGGCGTCAATTTTTGGACTCCACGCTGTGTAGTGATTAAAAAATCCCCCAGCTACTTAGTCCCCCCCCCACTTACCTGCACAGAAGCGCTGCCGCTCCGTGTTGTTCTCACTCCTCTACTACTAATTCACATGCCTGCAGAGCAACGTGCATACCCTCAACTCCCAGGCTAGTGTTACGGATGCTGGGAGTAGGCGGTGATGCACTCATGTCTCCCCGCCCTGTACCCGCCCACACTCTCCTAAGCCACAAGCCCCACCTTCTCTCAGCATCTGTAACACTAGCCTGGGAGGTGGGGGCACGCACGGCACTCTTCAGGCCTGTGAATAAAAGAGGACCAGACCGAGAACAATGGCGAGTGGCAGCGGCAGCACTTCTGTGTAGGTAAATTGAACGATCGGGATCGGAATTCCATTCCCGATCTTTTTTAGGTGGTGAAATTTTCTAGATCGCCGATCAGGATCCGATCTTTTCTGATCCAAATCGCTCAACTTTTTGTAGAAATCTCATCCAATACATTGCAGGGGCAGTGCATCAATGCACATTGTACTCCCTTAACTCTTACTACTGTCTATTGCTATATTGTGTGGGGCCTCGTAGCTGAAGGAGTCCCAGCACCTACAGTCAGGGGCAACATAGTGGCTCAGTGGTTAGCACTGCAACCTTGCAGTACTGGAGTCCTGGGTTTGAATCCTGCCAAGGGCAACGTCTGCATGGAGTTTGCATGTATTTCCTCCCATACTCCAAGGACATACTGATAGGGAAACATGCACAATTTACATTTAAAAAAAAAACAAACAAAATTACAGCATAATCTTAATTCAAATAACATTAACATTTGCATCATGTTTTCACTGCATGGATTTCAATATGATTTGGAGAATTTCCACGCTGAACAGGGCAGGAGCAACACTTTAAATCGATTTCGGGGGACATTTTTGGCATCTTGAAATTAATTTGCACAACTCACGTTAAAAGGAATTGACATGTAAATCCTTGATGCCCTAATCCCACTCATAACAGCTTGGAAACCAAAGCAGGTTGTATATATATATATATATATATATATATATATATATATATATATATGACACAATCAAAATTCAGAGATATCTTCCAGAAAGATGTCCATCCTGATGTAATGTCCATTGGTCACACCATTAAGCTGTGACTAGTAATCGGTCTAGCTTTGTACCTGTATCTCATGATGCCTCGGTACCATATTGCCCATCATTAGTCACATGACATTCAGCATTTCTACAGCTATTAGTCACTGCGATCGCAGGACTAGATCAAATAATCATTAGACGTGGCATTTCAATGGACATCGGATTCCATCCCATACAAAACGACTGTAAAATTAAAATGGGTCATTTTTTCGTAAATTCCAAGAGCGAGACTATCAATGAAACAAACACACGCTGCATTTTTTTCCCATCTTTTGTCTAAACAAAGAGCCTCCTAATCGAGAGGAGCAGAACCAGGTCAGCTGCCAAATATATTTATGTTATTCTGTAGGTCCCCGTCAGCCTCTGGGTATCGCAGAAACAGAGGAACAGCAGCAAGTAATGGAACGGATGGATCCAAAACCTTAAGGAAATGATCGGAAATCATATTCATGCAAATAGACCTTCCGAAAGAAAATCTTCACTCTCTGCTTTTCACATTAATTAGATGCATGAAGATCCTTGTTAGCAGAACATCCAGGATGATTTATAGTGTGAATGCAGAGAGGCGGGAATCGCACATAACACATTTATTACCGCAGCCAGAAAATCTCTACTTGTTGGGGGTGACAATAACACAAACCGTACACTTACAGACCCGGCTAAGCTTCTTAGGGTAATTGGGCTTTAGTAGTAAATATAACAAGGCGACTCTACAGGATGTGATCAGTCATCTATATTAGATCAAAATCTAGCAAATGGCGTAAAATAATAATCCGCCTCAAAATCAAATGCAGTCATGTGCACTTAACCATTTACATTGCTGTATATTGACATCTAAAAATTGTATTTTTTTTATAACCTTAAGATGTCCCTGTCATTTCAGTTAATTTAAGTGGGAGCCACTGTGGGGCATTATACTCCGTGGGGGAAACTGGGGTATATTGTACTGTTTGAGGGCCAATAGGGATCAATATACTGCCCAGTGGGCAAATGAGAACATTATACTGAGTGAAGGCCAATGGGGATCAACGTACTGTCCAGTGAGCAAATGGGAACTGTGCGGGGGTCACTGGGGTACATTATATTGTGCAGGGCCAATGGGGATCAATATACTGTCCAGTGGGCAAATGGGAACATTATACTGAGTGAGGTCAATGGGGATCAATGTACTGTCCAGTGAGCAAATGGGAACTGCACGGGGGTCACTGGGGTACATTATATTGTGCATGGCCAATGGGGATCAATATACTGTCCAGTGGGCAAATGGGAACATTATACTGAGTGAGGTCAATGGGGATCAATGTACTGTCCAGTGAGCAAATGGGAACTGCACGGGGGTCACTGGGGTACATTATATTGTGCAGGGCCAATGGGGATCAATATACTGTCCAGTGGGCAAATGGGAACATTATACTGAGTGAGGTCAATGGGGATCAATGTACTGTCCAGTGAGCAAATGGGAACTGCACGGGGGTCACTGGGGTACATTATATTGTGCATGGCCAATGGGGATCAATAAACTGTCCAGTGGGCAAATGGGAACATTATACTGAGTGAGGTCAATGGGGATCAATGTACTGTCCAGTGAGCAAATGGGAACTGCACGGGGGTCACTGGGGTACATTATATTGTGCAGGGCCAATGGGGATCAATATACTGTCCAGTGGGCAAATGGGAACATTATACTGAGTGAGGTCAATGGGGATCAATGTACTGTCCAGTGAGCAAATGGGAACTGCACGGGGGTCACTGGGGTACATTATATTGTGCAGGGCCAATGGGGATCAATAAACTGTCCAGTGGGCAAATGGGAACATTATACTGAGTGAGGTCAATGGGGATCAATGTACTGTCCAGTGAGCAAATGGGAACTGCACGGGGGTCACTGGGGTACATTACATTGTGCAGGGCCAATGGGGATCAATATACTGTCCAGTGGGCAAATGGGAACATTATACTGAGTGAGGGCTAATGGGGTACATTATACGGTGCGGGGCCCACTAGTGAGTATTATATTATGTATGATACTACTTGGGAGCATTATACTGTGAACGACCACTATGACTACTGATGGTGCATACCAGTATACAGCCATTATTTGGTAGGGATATCCCTATTAATTATTTTTTTGTTTAGGGGTGATAACATGTGGCATCTATTTGCATGGATCCCTCATAGACGTGAGTCTAGGGTCCTGTGAAAACAGTTTATAGGAAACTTCCTATTTTTTGAGGGTATGTTAAAGCAGAAAGTAAAAAGAAAGTGGACTCATGCATAGACATATTAAAATCATTTTCTCCTACCTTTAGATGTTTTTTCTGGTCCGCTGTTCAGTAGAAATCCTGGTTTGCATCGGTATACAAATGAGTTCTCTCACAACACTGAGAGCGTCCCCAATGCTGCGAGAGAACTCTCCAGAGACGCCTCCATCTTCTTCAGGAACAGCCTCTCTTCGTATCTTCTTCCGCTGCTCGGTTCAAACTTCTAGGCCTCGAGCCTTGGGCCTCGAGCAAAGCCAACTGCGCATGCTCACCAGCCACCAGAAAATGGCCACTTACACAGTAAGTGTAAACTCCCATTTTCTTTTGGCGGGTGGGCATGCGCAGTTTGAACCCAGCATCAGAAGAAGACGCGAAGAGAGGCCGGTCCGAACGAAGATGGAGGCAGCGCTGGTGAGTTCTCTCACAGCATTGGGAATGCCTCCATTGCTGTTCGCCCCCAGTGTTGCAAGAGATCTCATTTGCATGCCGAAGAAAACTGGGATTTCTACCAAACTGTGGGGCAGAGAAGACAGGTAAAGGTAGAAGAAAAATAGCCTTTCTTAAGGCTATTCCAACGTGGTACCCAGAAAAAATACAATTTTAATGATAGAGTCCCTTTAGTTTAGATTTATGCAGACTGATATTTTTAAGACCAGTCTTTATATCTCTATCATGAATGGAGGGTTCAATACCGCTGCCACCACCACTGTTCATCTACATCAGGGGTGCTCACACTTTTTCAGCGTGTGAGCTACTTTATTAGCTGACCAAGGCAAAAGATCTACTACCCACATTGTGGGCGGGGCCTGGCGGGCATATGGGCAGGGCCGGGGCGTACCTGTGGTCGGGCCATGCCTGTGGGTGGGGCCAGGCAGATCGTGAGAGCAGGAGACAGCGGTGTTATGTGGCCACCCAGGGATCCCTGGTGTCTGCTTGTTCACAGCGCAGGCTGAGAGTCGACTCTCAGCCTGCACTGTGAACAAGCAGACACTGGGGATCCCTGCATCCCGCGATCGACCCATATGTCCTTTGCGATAGACCAGTAGATCGCGATCGACGTATTGGGCACCCCTGATCTACATGAACTAGATGGTGTCTATTTCCATTATTATTTACATCAGTTTCCTGGCATGTATGATAATAAATCTGGAGGGGTCCGTCCTCTGCATGTCCTTGCCATGCCCTCTTTTTGGGAAAGTGGCAAGCGTGTTGCAGAAAGCAAAAAGTTCCATATTTTTGTGCAAAAAACAGGAACCTGGCGAACAAAGCATAAAATATCTGCCCCAATGTCTATACAAGTACTAAACTTAAAGTCTGCTCCAATTTTTGACATGTCAATCTATTATATAATATCATCTCATCTGGAAGATGTAAGACCCAGGATGTCCTGCACAGAAGTCTTACAGTAATGAGACATTAGAGGTAATTACATCCTATGCATTGATTTTCAGTCTCATTCTATAATACTTCATTATTGTAATGAATAGCTGGTGCGATAGATCTGTGATGTATCAGGTTCTATACGTACTATAATAGCCAGTTATAGTCACTCTCAATGGAATTCATTTATTCTTATTAGCTCTAGATACAAATTAGCCATCAAACAATATTACTGTTAATAATACGGTGGAGGTTTTTTCTCCATTGACTTTGTAATTTCCTTCGTTTATGGTAATATACTTCTCTGTTTTTATGAATAAATATTGTCTTCATCTATTATTGGAATGTTCTGCAGAATAAGTAGCATTTTATAATATTTCAAAGAACATCTGCAATGTAGCAAAGATAATACCAAAAGATAAGGCGGACATTTGTCAAAAGAAATTAGCAGAGAGTATTTCATATCGTTTGTATTTCAACTTTGTTTCCAATTGCAATAAATATGAAAAATAATAAAATATAATTGCTAATATTCGGATTCCCAACTTACCATTAATAAAGGGATCTTAAACTTGCACTTTAAAGTGTAGGGCTACCATCAATAGTAGTTGGAAGCCAAAACTAAGGAGTATGGACATTACCTTACCTGGACTCCATACTCCTTATCTTATGGCTTCCAACTTACTCCTTGACCGATACACTGAAGAAGGTCTGTAATTGACCAAAATGTCTGTACCATTGTCGGATGTAATAAATATTTACACTGGAAACGTAAACTTTGAGTGCCAGAAATTCTTGAGTGATGGTACATTACTTACAAGAGCTACATCTATTCAGACTAGGTCCATGGGAACTGTTCTCAAGATTAGTAGTAAGGGTTCCAGTGGTGGGATTCTTGGTGGTCAGGAATTGTAGAAAAGTGGTGCAAGAGGGTGGAAAGGAAATACTGGAGACCAATGCAGCAACCCACACGTATGAATGTTGCAGGAAAAATGCTGAGATGAACTTCCAAATATATTTCACAAATGCAACACTTAAAGGGAGTCTGTCACCAGAACCAGGATATCACCCCAGCCCTGCAGATAGATAGGTTACTGTCACCAGAACCAGGATATCACCCCAGCCCTGCAGATAGATAGGTTACTGTCACCAGAACCAGGATATCACCCCAGCCCTGCAGATAGATAGGTTACTGTCACCAGAACCAGCATATCACCCCAGCCCTGCAGATAGATAGGTTACTGTCACCAGAACCAGCATATCACCCCAGCCCTGCAGATAGATAGGTTACTGTCACCAGAACCAGCATATCACCCCAGCCCTGCAGATAGATAGGTTACTGTCACCAGTACCAGTATATCACCCCAGCCCTGCAGATAGATAGGTTACTGTCACCAGAACCAGCATATCACCCCAGCCCTGCAGATAGATAGGTTACTGTCACCAGAACCAGCATATCACCCCAGCCCTGCAGATAGATAGGTTAGTGTCACCAGAACCAGCATATCACCCCAGACCTGCAGATAGATAGGTTACTGTCACCAGTACCAGCATATCACCCCAGCCCTGCAGATAGATAGGTCACTGTCACCAGAACCAGCATATCACCCCAGCCCTGCAGATAGATAGGTTACTGTCATCAGAACCAGCATATCACCCCAGCCCTGCAGATAGATGAGTTACTGTCACCAGAACCAGCATATCACCCCAGCCCTGCAGATAGATAGGTTAGTGTCACCAGACCCAGCATATCACCCCAGCCCTGCAGATAGATAGGTTACTGTCTCCAGAACCAGCATATCACCCCAGCCCTGCAGATAGATAGGTTAGTGTCACCAGAACCAGCATATTACCCCAGCCCTGCAGATAGATAGGTTAGTGTCACCAGAACCAGCATATCACCCCAGACCTGCAGATAGATAGGTTAGTGTCACCAGACCCAGCATATCACCCCAGCCCTGCAGATAGATAGTTTAGTGTCACCAGACCCAGCGTATCACTCCAGCCCAGCAGATAGATAGGTTACTGTCACTAGAACCAGGATATCACCCCAGCCCTGCAGATAGATAGGTTACTGTCACCAGAACCAGCATATCACTCCAGCCCTGCAGATAGATAGGTTACTGTCACCAGAACCAGCATATCACCACAGCCCTGCAGATAGATAGGTTACTGTCACCAGAACCAGCATATCACCCAAGTCCTGCAGATAGATGGGTTACTGTCACCAGAACCAGCATATCACCCCAGCCCCGCAGATAGATAGGTTACTGTCATCAGACCCAGCATATTACCCCAGCCCCGCAGATAGATAGGTTACTGTCACCAGAACCAGTATATCACCCCAGACCTGCAGATAGATAGGTTACTGTCATCAGACCCAGCATATCACCCCAGCCCTGCAGATAGATAGGTTACTGTCACCAGAACCAGCATATCACCCAAGTCCTGCAGATAGATGGGTTACTGTCACCAGAACCAGCATATCACCCCAGCCCCGCAGATAGATAGGTTACTGTCATCAGACCCAGCATATTACCCCAGCCCCGCAGATAGATAGGTTACTGTCACCAGAACCAGCATATCACCCCAGCCCTGCAGATAGATAGGTTACTGTCACCAGAACCAGCATATCACCCCACTCCTGCAGATAGATAGGTTACTGTCACCAGAACCAGCCTATCACCCCAGCCCTGCAGATAGATAGGTTACTGTCATCAGAACCAGCATATCACCCCAGCCCCGCAGATAGATAGGTTACTGTCACCAGAACCAGCATATCACCCCAGCCCCGCAGATAGATAGGTTACTGTCACCAGAACCAGCATATCACCCCAGCCCTGCAGATAGATAGGTTACTGTCACCAGACCCAGCATATCACCCCAGCCCTGCAAATAGATAGGTTAAGGTCACCTGATTCAACATTTTTCCCTTGTGAATCGGGACCTCCATTGCAGAGATATGCAGAGACTACAGAGATTTTTTTTCTATATGCAAATTAGCTTTTCAGAGAAATAAGTTAATTGCCATTACTCCAAAAACGTAAATGCCATTGCCCTTCTTACTCCAAAGAGCTAATTTTCATGTAAAAAAAAAAGAGGATGTCCAAGCTAAAAATTCTATTATTATCTTTGTGGTTTCTTCTGACCCTGGAGTATAATACATAGAGGCGCAATGAAGGTAAAAATAATCAACAGTCATACTCACCTTCCCTCACCCCCCTGAGCTCCCTTGCCATGTCTGATGATCCATTGAGGACATCTTTGCTCCTTATCCATCCTCTTTCTGCTTCCTGGGTGATCTCAGCTGGGTCAAAACATCAACGCACCTCACATGTCATCTGAGACCAAATCACAGACCTCAGTGGTCCCCTGGAGGCCGGATGAGGTTGGAAGAAGACCAAAGGTACTAGTAGAGGAGCACTGGACACCGTGAAGGAGTGCAAGAGAGGTGCAGGAACTGTCTTTTTTACACACCAACCCTTGACTTACATTTATTATACTTAAAAAGCTGCAAAAAGTTTGCTCAGTCATACTCCATTTCCATTTTGGCTTTAAAAATCCACCACAAAATCCTGCAGTGTGAATTGTAGCATAGAAAATTTTGATACATTTGTTGCAAGAAATTTAGAGGAATAAAAAGTTGCTACAAAAAATCCCATCATGATAAATTGACTTCGGTGTGTTCTATGGTGGGTTCACTCACGTCACAGGGCCATTATTCTCTATCATATGAATATAGCTTTATACTTTTACCCAGAAATAAAGACTAGAGATGAGCGAATACCATTTGAAACTCTACTTTCGAATACCTCGCTCCCATAGGAATGAATGTGAACTGCAAGGGGTTAAGCGCTGGCCGCTCCCATTCATTCCCATGGTGCAAGGTAAGTTTTGAATACTATTCGCTCATCTCTAATGAAGACACATTTATAGAGAGGGGGTTCTGTATGTCACCAGGTAAAATAACTGCACGAGAGTCCTGAGAATGTTTTGCCTCGATAGGCACAAAACATTGTAAATATATCTATTTTTTTTTCCGTATCGTAGCAATATTTCCAGGCAGCAGATGAAGCCATGCAGTAAAGTAGATAATCATCTTATTATCCCGTTTTTTTGTGGCTGTAATTTCTCTAATGGAGAATATGCCCTATGAGGATTATACTAAATATAATACCGTCCTGAACTTGTGAACTCTGCAGGCAGTGTTCAGAGCGCTAGAGCTGCTTAACAATTCAGGTTTGCTTCCAGATCATTGCTTATCCACTGTGTCTGCGCTTCTAGATTTAACTCTTGAAACGTTTGCATTTCCAAAAGCCTTTGCTCTGCGTGCGCCGAGTCCACGGTGATCAGGTTAGGGGCAAGGTCACATTCTCTATTGCCGATATGATGCTGTTAAATGAGGCGACATAACAGTCACCCAGAGGACAGATCCATCGGACTTGTCAACATTGCCTTTGTGGGTTTGATGTTGATCTGGAATGTTGATGTCCTTTAGGAACACACACTTAGCCATTTGCTGGGTTTTTCGATGGTTTGAGCCTCCGATAGAAGCCTTTTAACTGAATCTGTTGTGTTCATTGAGAAAAGCAGTGACCGGAATTGCATGCATTGGTGAATGAATAGAGGGTGGGGCGGCCGGGCTCTGCACGCCATTCTCCCCGTACTATACTGCAGAGGAAGCCGCATGATAATCTATACACTGTCAGACAAGCGTCTCATCCGAAAACACTACAGTAATACATTTTTCATATTATGGCTCGGAAAGTAAAGCTTTAATCCATCCTAGATTGTCTTTTCCTACCATTAGAGCATAATCTGTACGAGGAAGAGGCTGTGAGCGTGGTGTGAATTCAGACAGAAAAGGGCGTGCTAAAAATAGACACCGCCACTTGTTCTTTACGTGTAGATCTAATGACTGTATACATGAAGATACGGAAGCTTCCGAATAATGACAGTGATTCTCGTTGGCTTGTAATTGTGCCAGGATATCAGGAAACGACAGCTTTCGCAGCTCTAGTTAGTGTCAGATACACAGAGTTGTTTTTTTTTTTTTTTTTAATTTAAAGGGGAAATCACATCTTTATTCAGAAACAAAACTCAGATTAAGGATATTACCATCTAGATAAATAATAAGATTTAAAGAGACCACCACCTTACATCGTTTAATAGCCGCTGCTCCACTGATCTTGCCACAGTTGGAATTTTCTCTAATCCCCACCATTCCTGAGCAAACAATGCTGTTAGTTTTGGTCCCTGATATAGTATTTAATCTCTGTACTGTCAGGAGGGTGGGGTCAGACAGGAGCAGACAAGGGGTGCAATTCTGGGCTCTGACAGTGGCTGTCTCTGATTGGAGCTTTGAATTACTCTCCGATTGACACCGCCCACCTGACATTACAGAGGTTATACAGCACATCAGGCACCAAAACTAACTGCAAGTATTTGCAAGCTTCTTATATTATACTCTTGGGTCCCTTCAGATACCAATGTACTCCATTGTCCGATTCCACTTTCAGTTTTGTGGGCCCCCAGGGGACTATTGAGGCCAGTGATTGGGCAGGTGGGGTGCATTGATGTCGTAATGCTGGCATCAAAATGTCTTCACATCGGTGCACCCCACATGACAGTTGAGAGCCAATCAAAGGCATGAACAGTCCCCTAGGGCCCCTGATGTCACCCCTGATGTCACCTAGGAGGATGGAAAAGAAATGCGATAGAAAGCGAATTCCACATTGAGTGGACTATGAGAATTGAGTGGACTAAGAGTGTTTAATATTTGAATGCACCTCCTCTTGGCCGCTACTTATTAAACTCTGAGCTGTGAAGAGACACCACCCCCACCCCCCGAATTTACTAGTGGTGTGCAGTTGGCAAAATTCCAAAATCCAAGAATTTTGGAAATTGTTTTAACCGATTATCTCATCTCTAAAATAATAACCTTACTAAAGGACATTCTACAGACCTTAGTAGAGACTTCTCTCTTGGATTCCTAAATATCTTATGGAAATGGATCTGTCCATAAGTTATAC
Organism: Leptodactylus fuscus; assembly: GCF_031893055.1. NCBI lineage: Eukaryota > Metazoa > Chordata > Amphibia > Anura > Leptodactylidae > Leptodactylus > Leptodactylus fuscus. The sequence continues at coordinate 215,707,207 of NC_134269.1, read as the reverse complement.
AAATTTGCAATGCTTCAGTACATCTAAAATAAAAGATAAGGCAACTTTGCAAACATGATTTGAATATTTAGTGAATACTCCATAATAATCTGCCAGAACCCCCCCCTCCCCCCCCCAGCTTGATAAGTTTACTCATGTACTGTATAAGAAGAATGATGAACTAAAAGAAACCCCTTTAAGGGATGAAAGATATTTCATGGATAATAAGGCTGTGGGACAGATTGTATTTGACAATGACAGATGGAACATTTTAATAACAAAAGGGAAAATGTGTAAGATGAAGCTGCAGTGAATGAGAGCGAGAGTCTAACAGATTGCACGGAATTCATTGTAAACAAAGTTGCCAGAGACAGACATTAGATACTTATGAGAACACTTAAAGTTCTACATCTGCGGTACTAACTTATCGATCAGGATAGTCAACTTCTGTTACTTCTTCTGGGTTCCCTCGCTGTATCTGTCTCCTCCATGGTTACATTACCAACATCTGATCAGCGATAGTGCCTGTGATCAGGCCTTAGAGGTTATGTGGCCATGTGGATATCCTTAGGCTTCCACACAAGTGTCATGATTTTAACGTAGGCGTCCAGAAGATGCTGGAAAAGATCACATAGCCCAGTCAAGGGAGGCACCTTGACTGCACCTCCTCTAGGACTTTGGTTATTATACTTTGGGATCTAAATAGAAACCAAAGTATAATAAGGATTTGTAGGTTTCTGATTCAACCAAACCGAACATTTTTGGAAAATTTGCAATGAGTCCTCTCATCTGTAGTCATCAACCATATTGATGTTCACAGCCTTACTAATCCACTTATGTGATATTGGACATTGATGGTAATTTTGATCCATATAGCTCAATGCCCTTCTGTAATACTGGACACCAACCAATGCCCTGATTGTATCTGTTGGATTACAGTATATGGAATTGGTCAAATAAAAAAAACTATGTGCATTGCCCAACTGTGTGGAATACTGTATATGGAGACACAGAAGATCAAGGTAGACTTCTGTGCATGCTGTATTATGGTGATGAAGGTTGTACAGCATATGGTAGTGTTTTGGTATGTCTACATGGTGGAAGTGGAAGAGGAAGATAAAGCAGACAACCATCTAAAAATCTTCTTCCGTTTGTGCCCTCCTTTGATCACAGATGAATGGGTCTATTGAGTGGAGGGGTGCACAGCAAGTTCTAGCGAATGGTTTATTTTCTGCTTAGATCTCTACCTCTTATTGAAAACAACGAGAGGCAGAATCGAGACAGAATTGCCATCTGCCAATTGGAACCTGCTTCAAAATCAGGGTGTAATTCCACTGTGTGAATGGGCCCCTAGGCTGGTGTTACACGACCGTACTGATTGTACGGTCTGCAAGTTGCTGATCAGCAACATAGACACCGCAGACGCCCGTGTCCTGCCACACTCGCCCATAGAATTCTATGGGCGAGTCCATGCAGTGCCGCAATTCACGACCTTTGCGGACCTGCCCTATAAATTGCGGACCTCGGTTGTGGCCTGGCACACCATGGATAAAATATCCATGGTTTAAGAGGCCGCAATGAACATAAAGTGTCCGCAAATGGTCCGCCATTGAAAACCCTCAATGGCGGACCATTTGCGGACTTACATTGCGGCCGTGTAAGACCAGCATAAGTAATAAAACCTTGGCCCTCTCTGCTAAAGCATCACCAATCTTTACCATTCACTCTTCTTGCCTGTTATTACAATTTGTGTTGAACTAATAGGCTTTGGACTTCATTCTGCGATAAAATCATTACCTTAATAACTAATACATCAGTGAAGGTCTCTCCGAAGTGCGAATCACACTTTAATATCAAACTTCTGTCTTCTTCTACTTTACTGGAGAGAGATAGACGTTACCTTTTAAATGTTATTATTCTCGGCATGACCTCAATAAGTTTTGACAGGGATTTTATTAGACCTATGAGAATCAGATGCACGGAGGCTCCCAACAATGATAAGGATCTGTAATGTTCTATGGTGGACCAGACAGGAGTTTAATTTCCTGAAAAGGCAGATAAAGCTGAGCTCATAAGCAAATCTGGTTAACTCTGTGTGTTTAGGATTAGGATTTGCAGTGTCCTCTTTCCAGTGCCTGGAATATACAGTAACTGTTTACATGCCCTCATTTACTAACGTATTACATAATGATATTAATTACTCAGCTTTGTGATTGTAATGCTAGAAACATATGTCTGTAATGGGAATAAACTGGACTATTTACCATGGGATCGGGTGTTACTGGTGAAATATTATAAATAGTATTTAGATTAATTCCATAGTCAACGACAAAGCTGGATACTTTAGTATTTATCATTTTTTATAATATACTTTTTAATATATATATTAGTATAGGGATTATTCCATGTGGATAGCTCATTCCCATATGGTCTATTGGGGTCATATGGCGTATGAAGGTCATGGAGAAAATTCCCTTTGATGTTACATTTCTATGAGAGAATGGCTAGCATTCTGAAAGACTTAAAGGGGCTGTCCAGGAATTTGTATTCATAGCGTATCTTTAGGATAGGCCTTAAATATCTGATCAAGGGGCCACACGGTGGCTCAGTGGTTAGCACTGCAGCCTTGCAGCGCTGGAGCCCTGGTGTTCAAATCCAGCCAAGGGCATAAAAAAACTATCTGCAAGGAGTTTGTATGTTCTTCCCGTGCTTGCATGGATTTCCATCCCATATTCCAAAGACATACTGACAGGGAAAAAAATGTACATTGTGAGCTCTATGTGGGGCTCACAATCTACATTAAAAATATATATATATACTAGAGGGAGGACCCGGCTTCACACGGGTATATTACATTTTATGTTTGTGTAGTGGCCCCATAAGAAATGTCCAATTTTGCACTGGTGTATTTTGTATGTGGTTTGTGTGTATATCCATAAGCGTCATGTGATTGTGTGTATCTCATTTTGGATATCAGTGAAAAACCTATGATCAGTTGTTATGGATACCTGGAGTAAAGCTGTATCTAATCCTTCCCCGTGTAGTACTGTGTTTAGACTCAAGTATCTAATCCTTGTTGGTGTGGTACTGTTTGCAGATGCACATATCTAATCCTCCGGCGTGTGGTACTGTGTGCAGATGTGTGTATCTAATCCTCCCCTGTGTGGCATTGTGTGAAGAGGCGCGTATCTAATCCTCCGGTAAGTGAAACTGTGTGCAGACGTGCATATCTAATCTTACGGCATGTGGTACTATGTGCTGATGCGCATAATTAATCTTCTGGCGTTGTGGTACCGTCTGCAGACAGGTATATCTAATCCTCTGGCGTGAGGTACTTTGTGCAGATGCGCGTATCTAATCCTCCCCAGTGTGGTACTGTGTGCTGAGACGCGTATCTAATTATCTGGCATGTGGTACTGTGTGCAGAGGCATGTATCTAATCCTCCAAAGTGTGGTACTGTGTGAAGAGGAGCGTATCTAATCCTACGGCATGTGGAACTGTGTGTAGACACGCGTATCTAATCCTACAGCATGTGGTACTGTATGCAGACGCATGTATCTAATCCTATAGCGTGTACAACTGTGTGAAGACGTGCGTATCTCATCGTCTGGCATGTGAAACTGTAAGCAGACGCGTGTATCTAATCCTACGGCATGTAGTACTGTGTGCAGACGTGCTTATCTAATCCTCTGGTGTGTTGAACTGTGTGCAGATGTGCGTATCTAATCCTCCCTTGTGTGGTATTGTGTGAAAAGGCGCGTATCTAACCCTACGGCGTGTGTAACTGTGTGTAGACGCGTGTATCTAATCCTACGGCATGTGGTACTGAGTGCTGAGACGCGTATCTAATTCTCTGGCTTGTGGTACTGTGTGCAGAGGCATATATCTAATCCTCCAAAGTGTGGTACTGTGTGCAGACACACGTATCTAATCCTCCCCTGTGTGGTATTGTGTGAAGAGGCACATATCTAATCCTGAGGCATGTGGTACTTTGTGCAGACGCGCGTATCTAATCCTCCCCGTGTTGTACTGTGTGCTTAGACACGTATCTAATTCTCTGGCTTGTGGTACTGTGTGCAGACACACGTATCTAATCCTCACCTGTGTGGTATTGTGTTAAGAGGCACGTATCTAATCCTGCGGCATGTGGAACTGTGTGTAGACGCACGTATCTAATCCTACGGCATGTGTTACTGTGTGCAGACGCGTATATCTAATCCTCTGGCGTGGGGTACTGTGTGCAGACGCATGTATCTAATCCTCCCTGTGTGGTACTGTGTGCTGAGACGCGTATCTAATTCTCTGGCTTGTGGTACTGTGTGCAGAGGCATGTATCTAATCCTCCAAAGTGTGGTACTGTATTCAGGCACACGTATCTAATCCTCCCCTGTGTGGTATTGTGTGAAGAGGCGTGTATCTAATCCTATTGCGTGTGGAACTGTGTGTAGGCGCGCGTATCTAATCCTACGGCATGTGGTACTGTGTGCAGACGCACGTATCTAATCCTATGGCGTGTGGTACTGTGTGCAGATGTGTGTATCTAATCCTCTGGCATGTGGTACTGTGTGCAGATGTGCGTATCTAATCCTCTCCTGTGTGGTACTGTGTGCAGATGGGCGTATCTAATCCTCTGGCATGTGGTACTATGTGCAGATGAGCGTATCTAATCCTCCCCCGTGTGGTACTGTGTGCTGAGACGCACATCTAATTCTCTGACTTGTGGTACTGTGTGCAGAGGCATGTATCTAATCCTCCAAAGTGTGGTACTGTGTGCAGAGGCATGTATCTAATCCTCCAAAGTGTGGTACTGTGTGTAGACACACATATCTAATCCTGCGGCATGTGGTACTGTGTGCAGATGTGCATATCTTATGCTCTGGTGTGTGGAACTGTGTGTAGACACGTGTATCTAATCCTATGGCGTGTACAACTGTCTGCAGACGCGCGTATCTAATCCTCTGGAGTGTGGAACTGTGTGTAGACGCGCGTATCTAATCCGACGACATGTGGTACTGTGGGCAGACGTGCAAATCTTATGCTCTGGTGTGTGGAACTGTGTGCAGATGCGTGTATCCAATCCTTTGGCATGTGGTACTGTGTGCAGACGCATGAATCCAATCCCCCGGGGTGTGGTACTTTGTGCAGACGCGTGTATCTAATCCTTCGGCATGTGGAACTGTGTGCAGACGCACGTATCAAATCCTTCAGTGTGTGGAACTGTGTGCAGAAGCGCGTATGTAATCCTCTGGTTTGTGGGACTGTGTGCAGACGCATGTATCCAATCCCCCGGGGTGTGGTACTTTGTGCAGACGCGTGTATCTAATCCTTCGGCATGTGGAACTGTGTGCAGACGCACGTATCAAATCCTTCAGTGTGTGGAACTGTGTGCAGAAGTGCGTATTTAATCCTCTGGTTTGTGGGACTGTGTGCAGACGCGTGTATCTAATCTTCTGGAGTGTGATACTGTTTGCTGATCTGTGTATCTAATCCTCTGATGCGTGTATCTCAGCTTGGATATCAGTGTTGTATTGTGCATGTGGAGTGACCATGTGTATTGCAGTTGGAATATGAGTGAAAGTCTTGCAGGTTTGTATTGGCTAAGGGGGGGGGGGGCACTGTGTTTGAAATGCTGTATCTCAGCAACGGTACGTCCGAGTGAGTTGGAGTCTCATCTTAAACCTTCCCGGATACCTGGAGTATCTCTGTACCAAATTTGGTGAAGATCGGTCCAGTCGTTTGGTTCGCATTAGAGCACAGACAGACAGACAGACAGACAGACAGAAATTCATTTTTATAATATAGGGAGATATATATATATATATATATATATATATATATATATATATATATATCTGATTAATGCAGGAAGGTACCTGGCCATCCCATGGATTAGCTTTTTGGAGCACAAACCGGAAGAAAATGGTGCCATGTCCTGTATAGTGTTCATGAGCCATAACTGTAGCTCAGTTCCTATTGAACTCAGGGCCACTAGAAAGGGACCAGAACTGTATGCTTATGAATTTGTGCACAGTATAATATGGACCCCTTAAACAGCTGATCCATGCAGTGTACAGTATGGGTGTGAGAAGTGACCCCTGAACAGCTGATCCATGCAGCTCCCATCTATCAACCCTCCCCTTTCAAGATTAGTGTTGAGTGAATTGCTTTTCAATGAACCGGATTTGACACAAATATTCCAAATTGTTCCATTATTAACCAAAGCCAACAATTTAGGATTTGTCTCGGATGAACTTAAATGGCCCTTACGACATGATTTGTGGTATAAATTATTATACTTTGGGCTTTCTTCAGACCTCAGAGCATGGGTGTGTAGGCTTAAGGGAAGTGTTAAAAATAAAAAAAAACATTTATACTCACATTCCTTCACCTCTTTGGCTCCTCCTCATGGTGTCTGGCTATCTATGTCTTTCTCCTGCATAAGCCTGACGTCACAAAAGAGCGCCAGAAGAGGCGGAAGACATAGATCGCCGAACACCACAAGGGGGCTTGAATAAGGTGAGGAAAGGATCAGTATGAATGTTTGTTTTTATTTTTAAACCGCCCTTCAGCCTGCACTTGTTATATTCTGAAGAGACCACAAGGTAAAATAATTTCATGTCCAGTTTGGACAACCGGAGATTTACTTTGTCCGAAAAAGATCTTCAGAGGTTCGCCCATCCTTATTCAGAAGATTCATTTTGCAAATATTCTCAAAGTTTATCTACCCAGAGGAGGTGTGGACACATAATAAACTGTTATACCTACCTTCCCTCACAGCATCTGATGCTCCCTCGGGGTTTTCTTTCTATGTATTATGGCCCCCGGGGAGATGTAATGGGTCTCAGGGGACCTGACTGTTGAGGTTCAATCACTGGTCTCAACAGTCAGGATCCAGGGGCCCTTGATGTCTACAAGGAGGCCAGAAGAAGTTGGAAGATGACCAAAGAGAACTGTAATGGAGTGTAGGAGAGGTGAGGGAAGGTGAGTATCAGTGATTATTATTTTTTACACCTCCCCTTGGTCTACGATTATTATATTCTGGAGTCTGCAGAGAGCCCAAAGTATAATATTGATTCAATGTTGGTCAAAAATTTGGGTCAAATCTGTTGATTCACTCATCTCTATTCCAAGTAATAACTCAGTGAGAAGCAAGACAAATAAGTTACAATAAAATAAATTCATTACAAGATAGATTACTTTTTACTTGCATAATTATATTTGATATTTACATATTTTTCATAATGTTTTGCAGAACCAGAAGGAGGAGAAGTGTCTCCCCCCGTAGGAGCTGGTGTGAATTGCAACAGCTGGACCTTCAAATATGGACCTGGCAATCCAAAACAACCAGTACCACAAATACCACCAGATTTTCCGGAGAATTTTATTATCCCAGGATCCCCAGCCATCATTTCGATCCGCCAGGATCAACCATCAGCCCAAGGTCATAAAAGTAACTTCATAACCTTCGGGAAAAAAGAAGAAACCAAGAAGAAAAAGAAGAAGAAGAAGGGAAACAAGAACCAAGACAAAGGAAATAATCCGACTGACAACAACGATCAATGAAAGGAGATTGAAGCCAATTATTATCCCATTTTTGTAAGAAATAATGTAGCAACAAAGTAAAATTCTTCCTATTGTTATTGCACCTTCCTATGAACAAAAAGACTGCAACATTCAAGCCTGAAAAATCTATACATATATGTCTATATTATTTACCAGATTATGTCTTAAAGCTTTATTATGTCAGATGTTTAACCATACGACACTCTCACATCCAAAGAACACAGTGGCAGTTTGTGCATATATTATAGTAGGTGACTGTTACGGCCAATGTCTCTGTAAATAGTTATCGTGTATTATACGGAAGATACATTATATCCACTTAGCCATGAAAGAAGATCTTAGAATTGGATTTCTACCAAAATTGGTAGAAATAAAGTAAAACAAAGAATAATCACTAAGCAACTCGGCCAGTTTCTGCTAAATTGTTGCAAATTTATTAAATGAATGCCGAAATTAGAATTATTGTATCTCTGACCTTTAGTAGATTAATGAATAGGATCATTTACATTATACTTAAAACCTTTAAAAATTGTAAAATTGAACAAATTCCTCAGGAATCGAGATAGTAAGGCTACTAACCATATTTGTGTGCCCATATGCCATCTGTACATAGGAATTGTCTAAAAATACAAAAAAAAGTATCTTAAAAATCTGAGAAAAATAAAAAAAATAAAAAAATAACAAAAACTTTAAAAAAAAGTGTAACTATTCCAACATAACAATGCTTTACTATTTAGTCACATTTTTAATAGCTTATGTAAGGATATGCTAAAAATCCTGCACTAAATGATGTGTTGCATTGTTTTCTACAAGAGTGTAACGGGACAGGATGCGATTTTTGTGTCACTTATGTAATGCTCTGTTCACACCTTATTTTTTGCTCATGTTCAATGCAAATAACAGAACTGTATATCCCCATATATCTGTATAAGTGTACTGTATATCCCCAATGTCCAGTCCTTATGTATGTAACGATATGTCATATGTCGACTCCTTTTGCAAAATTATCAATTTGTCTTTTAATTCTCTTCAGACCCCAAAGTATAATAACTTTAGGTCCATGGGAGGGGGTGAAAAATAATAAAGAGTCATAATCCAATTCCCTCACCTCTCCTAAGCTCCCCTATAGCATCCAATGTTCTTTCCCAGGCATCTTTTGGCCACTTCTTGGGTGACATCAGGGGCCCGGAGTTCTGTGATTGGCCACTGTGGTCACATGAAGCATGTCAACGTCATGACGCTTTTGAAAACCTATTTTATCACTAAGGTGCAATCACAAGTCTTAGTGGTGACCCAGGGAGGCAATTATAACTAGTATACATCACTAGACGTATCAAAGAAGGTGCGGGAACTGGTTCAATCATCTCTAATCCCATCTATATCATATAGGACATATATACCACATATGGAAAATTTAGAGTCCACTTAGTACGCTATAGTTAGTCCATACAGATCTGTAGACCCGCGATCTATACCCTGAACGTAGAAAAAAAGCAAAGTGTGAGCAAAGCATTATTGGGAACGTTGTATTGATGGTGCATGCCAATGTCGATGTCTATTGACTTTCACGGGATGAGAATACACACAATATTGAGCGTTGTCGCACAACCATTGTGCAAATCAGTGAATTCCTAGACTGTAGCAGGAGTAATCCCAGCATTAGCCATAAAAATGAAATGAAATTTAAGAATATATTGTAATATACATTAAGTAGATAAAGCTAGGCTTTGCATTAATATGTGAAAAAGAATCAAGGTAACAGAGAGAACCTTAAGAAGAGAGTTAACCCTACCATGTTCACATACTATACAGATTATTTTAGGTTTGAGTTGTTTTAATTTAATTATTTTTTATTTTTAGTATTTTATTTTTGTACATTATTGAGTTTATACATGTGAAACCTTAGATTTCTATGTAATATACAGTATTTGGGGGTGAGTAGGTTTTCCTGCTGTACAGTATAATTTGCTCACATTTCACTTGTAAGACATCGGGAGACTGTATCAGAAAGATGGGACTATTTTCTGGAAGAGGTCTTCTATGGTGTCAGTGCCATCACTACTGAACTATTCTGATAGGAAAACCAACCCAGTGAAGCTGCAGATCAAAAAGTTCCCAGCCATGTATTATAGGCGTAGGCTCAATTGTTGGGGGTCATTTTCTGAATTATGTAAAGTTGAGCTCTAAATTCACATCTATGTTGTGACAGAGGAATTGAAGATGTGATTGATCCATTACATGACACCAACGGTGACCAATGGGTCCTTCGGGCTTTATGACAGTGTCTTTCACTTGTGCAAATATCAAATGTGATGGAATCTGTGATCGAATCTGTGACCGAGACAAAATGACACATCATGTTAACAATAGCATTCTATAGAAAGCACAGTTAGATTCTCTATATACAGTACAAGAAACATATTCACTTTAACATGTAGTCTATCACCAGTACCCAGCATATCAACCCAGGCTTGTAGATAGGTTGGGGGTCACCTGAGTCAAAACGTGTTTACCCCATGTGGATCACTGCCCCTGCACCTGAGATATAGTCTTTTCTATAAACATGCAAATGAGCTCTTTGGAGCCACAAGGGTGTTGGCATTGCTCCAAAGAGGAAATCCAAAATGCCTTCATTGTTCCATATACTTATCTGCATATTGGCAAAAAAGGGCAATATCTTGGGAAGGGAACCACCAATTCCCAAGGAGAAAAAAAATGATTCCCAAATCTGTCTACCAATTTCTAGACCAAAAATACAACTAGTGAATAATAAAAACACATTTTGTACCATTTACATTAACCGTATATGAAATGGGTTGTCCCTTAAAAGATATGTATGACCTACCCACGGGATCAGATCACTGGATGCCCATGGCTGGGACCTTCTGGATCAGAGCAAGCCTCACTCCGACACTCTATTCAATGGACTGTATATGGGGTCCCTGGAAACCGGCACTTTAGTGGGTTGGTCCCGACATTGAATGGACCAACGGGGCAGGCATTATTACTGAACCATTCACATTCCTCTTCACCGGATAGCTGCTTGAGACTTTCAGGAGGCTTAGGACCTCTGTTCTAGTGATCTTGGTGGTTCCACCAGACAGCCCTCAGAAGTTAGACATCTATCTTGTGAATATTTTTCTATATATGTCCATTATGGGAGAACCCCTTTAAACATCTCTCTCTTACCTTTGATCACTTAAAGTAAAAAAAAAAAAAAAAAAAAAATTAAGGATGTAATGTGTCATTAGCACGTAGATATTGATATTTATTATTATGCGATGTAAAGCCGGTGCCGTACTTAATAAAAAAATCTAATAAACTATTAAAAAATTGTGAGAGAGACATGCACAGAAAAAAATAATTTCCTTTAAGAAGGAAAATTGTTTTTCAAAATAAAAAATTTTTGTACTATAAATATCCTGTATATTTGTGAATGATATAAATAGGTCTTTTCTGAAGGCCAGCTTGTTTTTCAGTGACACTTTCACGACGATCACAAAAACTTGCTGAATCATATGTATCGTACCGTTCCGTCAACACCACTTTACTTCTATCACATCACCATGTGGCCAACCATTGCATGTGTTAAAAATATTTAAAAAATGTAAAAAAAAAAAAAAAGCAACTTACTGTAAATGTTCGCACTTATTACACTAATATTTCTGGAAAATTAACTTCAATAACGTCTCAAAAAATATGAAGGTCTCACATGTAGACAAGTCTAACGATTTTACAACTTTTTGTGGGTTGCTGCATCTCACAGATGGGTTTTGGTTTCATTTTTTTTGCCTTTCTTATAAAAAATACATGAACTGCCAATTGTACCACACTGCAAATAAAACATGTGCCCTATGCTCCTAAGAAATCCCGACATATATTTATTCTGTGCTCGTGTATGTGAATGCAAAGCTATCAGTTATAGTTGACCTTAACTGTTGAATGTAAATCCATATACTGTATTTCTTTCTTTTTGTACACTTGTGAAAAGGTGAAGTAGTGATTTTTAATGAACTGATGTTCATCTTTTTGATTTCCGATTACACAGTAAAATTTTTCTTAATTCAAAAACCAGTCAACGGCTCCTTTCTTTGTCCTTTATTTGCTGACAATGATGGTCCGGAATCGGAAAAAGAAATTTAAAAAAAACTTTGAAATGGTGTATTAATCTACAGATGTGTGCACTAAATAAAGGAGAACCTCACGAGATTCATTTAACAAATATTCGTAAGGTTTGGCCCCTCGGTTTGTTTCAATCTGATAGCGCTATCGTTTTACTCTGGGGTCTCCTCTATTATAATAACTTCCTATTATAACTCCCGACTATAGTTTGTTATTTTTACTCACCTCTCCTGGACCTTCACTTGAAGAGGTAACTGAAGGTGAGTATGGAGGTATGAATGTTTTTTTCAAAAATCTTTTACACCTCCCTTGGGTCTCCATCTTATATACTCTGGGGTCTGAAGAAAACATTCACATTCACATTGACATAACTTCAGCTGTGTTTGCCTTAGAGAGCCAGTAATTCGATAGCTATGTTCCTAGTAGAGATGAGCGAACAGTAAAATGTTCGAGGTTCGATATTCGTTTCGAGTAGCCCCTCAATATTCGACTACTCGAATCGAATATCGAACCCTATTATAGTCTATGGGGGGATAATGCTCGTTTCAGGGGTAGGCAATGTTCGATCAAATTATACTTATCAAGTCCACGAGTGAGGGTCGGGCTGGATCCTCCGAGAAGTCTTCTCCGTGCAGCTTCCCCACGACATCTTCCGGCTCTTCATTCACTCTGCCAGGCATCGGGCCTGGGCAGAGCCGACTGTGCATGCCCGCACTACAAGCGGACATGCGCAATTGGCTCTGCCCAGGCCCGATGCCTGGCAGAGTGAATGAAGAGCCGGAAGACGCCGCGGGGAAGCTGCACCGAGAAGACTTCTAAAGGTAGGAGAAGAACCAGCGTTGATTGGCCGACTGTATAGCATTCAACCAATCAATGCTGGTTCTGCATCGAACTTTTACACTCGAATAGTGAGTGGTACTCGATCGAGTATGAGTATTTCAAATACCTACTCGATCGTGTACTACTCACTCATCTCTAGGTCATAGGATTCGTAAGAGTGTTCTACAAGAGAATATAAAGGTGTGGTTCATTCCAAACTTGTTTAATCCAAAACAATTCAGGGACTCAAGCTTGACATGAAATGAATCTTGAGAGGTTTGCCCATCTTACTCATGAATTAGTATGGCTTCATCCAGTACACCATGTATCACTATAGGTCCAGGTATGAGGCCAGGGAAAATCTCCGGAAGGGCCCACTGCAGGAATGAATGCAACTTTGGAGGAAACACAAATAAATATACCAAGCCAATGGACTGGAAACACATGGACCCTAGTGCATAAGCAAAAAAGAAAGTCTCCATGTTATTCATTAATGGCCAAAACAACTGACCCCCACCCATTTCATGAGCATTAGGTTTCAATTGATCCAGAAACTAACAGTTTAAATATAAGCCGGAGGGTGAATTGGGAAATCCCAGCTGAATTAATTATGCTGTCATTGTCAGTTAGCATTGCTAATTGAGAAGCCGTAGGGTAGATTCTCCATCTAAATATAAGCATTGGCTTTCAAGATGCATTGCTTAACACTTAGGTAATCATTCAGTAGCAGAAACACAAGAACTAGTACATGATACTGAACTCCTATACAACTAACATGGGAGTGTGGTGGGGCAGGGCCATTTTGGGGAGAATATAATAGTGGACTTGGTAATGCTATTGGAAATAAAATTAATGGCCTTCCACAGAGGTTGAATTTTATTGCAGTCCCACATAATGTACTTGAGGGTACCCATCGCTCTACTATTCTGCAAGCATATTGGAGAAGTGAATGGGAAGACTAAACAAAAAAGAGTCAGATACCAGAGTCACATAGTTTTGACATGTTTCCAGGAGATTTGTTCAACAGAAAAATATATATTATATGGAGTATGGTCATTTTTGATCTTGATCATCAATTAAAAGGGATATCCAAGTTCTGCCAAATACATTACATTGGTCATGATATAAAATAATACTACATATGTCTTCTGTCCTCCACCAATCCAGTTCAGAAGCTTCAGTAGACCCCCAGATTTTGTTTACAAGTAGTGGTCCCCTGCCACAATAGAGGCGTTAATGTTCCACAATAGGAGCCACGAATGCAAATAGAAAGACGAGTGACCTCTGAGGACAATGATTGACTACAGTGGCGAAACCATTAACGCATCTGAACTGGATCGGCAGGGGACTAAGGAGATACTTTTTTTTATCTTATTACATTTGCTTCTGCTTTTAGTTTTGTTTCAAATTTTTAATCAATTTGCATTGACTCCAGTGATACATAAAACCACAGAGCCGGCTTTGGGCATGGATTTGATTTTCTTATGTGACTAGAAAAACATGGAAGACCCTTAGAAACAAATTTTATCTGCTAAATAAAAGATCGGAGTTTTAGTAAATAAACAAATTAATCACATAGGAATACTAGTCGAAAAATGTTAGATTTGGGATCAGAAAGGACTGAAAATGATAAACTTAATAACTAGAGATGAGTGAGTAGTACTCGATCGAGTAGGTATTCGATCGAATACTACAGTTTTCGAAATACTCGTACTCGATCAAGTACCACTCGCTATTCGAATGGAAAAGTTCGATGCAGAACCAGCATTGATTGGCCGAATGCTATACAGTCAGCCAATCAACGCTGGTTCTTCTCCTACCTTTAGAAGTTTTCTCCGTGCAGCTTCCCTGCGGCGTCTTCCGGCTCTGATTTCACTCTGCCAGGCATCGGGCCTGGGCAGAGCCAACTTCACATGCCCGCGCTACAAGAAAATGGCCGCTTTGACTGTAAGCGGCCATTTTCTTGTAGTGTGGGCATGCACAGTTGGCTCTGCCCAGGCCCGACACCTGGCAGAGTGAATTCAGAGCCAGAAGATGCCGTGGGAACGCTGCACGGAGAAGACTTCTCGGAGGATCCAGCCCGACCCTCACTCGTGGACTTGGTAAGTATAATTTGATCGAACGTTGCCTACCCCTGAAATGAGCATTTCCCCCCATAGACTATAATAGGATTTGATATTCGATTCAAGTAGTCGAATATTGAGCGGCTACTCGAAACGAATATCGAATATCAAACATTTTACTGTTCGCTCATCTCTATTAATAACTAATCAAATGTAACATAAATTCAATATAAACTGGATTATTGGAAAGAACTAATATTAATTTAAATCTATGATAGTAACCATTGGCAGCAACTATTCAATAACTTACATAAAACAAGAAGAAAGTCTAGAATATTTGGTAATAACTTAAAGAAGACATTTCATGTCATCAGGGTTGAACGGTATTATTCGCTGGGTGATGACACTAGGCTGTAAACCCCACTCTTCTGGCAATGCAGGGATATCAGTGCCGAAATTAATGGCACTGATATCTCTGGCAGTGGGGACCACACCAGCAAAGCTGACAGTGCACTCAATTTAGCACAATTATACTGTCTACTGTCAGATGAACAGCAGTAGATAGTCTGTGCTGAAACTAGAGATTATTGCTCAGGAACGATGGGGGTTACAGAAAAACTTCGGCAACAGAATCAGTGGGCAGCACCTATTTATCTATGCAGAGTTGGAGTTGGTGGAAGAGGTGAAAGGTTCCCTTTAAATACCATATAACACTAGATGAGGTGGAGATACTGGACATGACTAGACCCTTGTAACGAGTGATACATCATCAGGCGCCTGACAGTGGTAGATGCAGTGGAGAGTAATTTACATCACTATTAGAGATGAGCGAGTAGTACTCGATCAAGTAGGTATTCGATCGAATACTATGGTATTCAAAATACTCGTACTCGATCGAGTACCACTCGCTGTTCGAATGTAAAAGTTCGATGCAGAACCAGCATTGATTGGCCGAATGCTATACAGTCGGCCAATCAACACTGGTTCTTTTCCTACCTTTAGAAGTCTTCTCCCTGCGCAGCGTCCCCGTGGCGTCTTCCGGCTCTGAGTTCACTCTGCCAGGCATCGGGCTTGTAGTGCGGGCATGCACAGTCGGCTCTGTCCAGGCCCAATGCCTGGCAGAGTGAACTCAGAGCCGGAAGATGCCGTGGGGACGCTGCACGGAGAAGACTTCTCGGAGGATCCAGCCCGATTCTCACTCGTGGACTTGGTAAGTGTAATTTGATCGAACGTTGCCTACACCTGAAACGAGCATTTTCCCCCCCCATAGACTATAATAGGGTTCGATATTCGATTCGAGTAGTCGAATATTGAGGGGCTACTCCAAACGAATGTCGAACCTTGAACATTTTACTGTTCGCTCATCTCTAATCACTATTAATATTTCACTGGACGACTGTAACCCAAACTTCTAGAACAAATGCCTGAAATGTATAGATTTAATAAACTGCGATGGAGAGAAGAAATCTTCGGAGGTCAAGTTAAAGTATTTATGATATGTTTCAAAGACAATAAGGAAATTGCCTGAGCTATATGGATTCTTATTTTCCATTACTTAGAGGAAAGGATTGATACTTATCTGATTGACCTTATTCATTTGAGGACACTGACCAGAAAGTTATTCTTACACTCTGGCTCTCAATACTCCTTCTGTCGATGGAATAGGTGGAAAAAAGTTGAAATAAGGTTTTATGGAATAACCGGCCTCTTAATGACCAAACGAGTTTTGCGTTTTTTCATCGTCACATACAATAACAATGTTTTCCCATCAATGTAACTGCAGGTGGGTTCATTTTTTGCAGGGCAAGTTGTAATGTTTAATGGCACTAGTTTGGGGTACAAATATCTTATTGGTTAACTGTTATTAATTATTTTTGGGAGGGAAAGAAAAAAAATCAGCAATTACACTGTTGTGTTCTTACACTGTGAATTTTGTGACATTCGCCTTACAGCATAGGGCGGGTTCACACCTGGGCCCGGTCTCCAATTTAGCCAATCCAGTGGGTTTCCATCTACTGCCCCAAGAAACTGGACAGGGAATGGAAACCCGGCGGTCAGTTTTCTAACCCATTCACTTGAATGGGTTTGCAAAGTGACCACCCGTGTGCATCTTCTGCATCTTCGCGGTGAATCCATTTTTTTTAACCAAACACAAAGTCCTACATTTCCGACTATGTGTCCGGTTTAAAAAAAATGGTTTTGTCACAGAGAGGCAGAAGATGCACACGGGTGGTCACTTTGCCGACCCATTCAGGTCAATGGATTTGAAAACTGACTGCCGGGTTTCTGTCCCCTGTCCAGTTTCTCAGGGTAGAAGACAGAATCCCGCCGAATTGACTAAAGCAAAGACCGGGCGCAGGTGCGAACCCGCCCTTATATAAATGAATATATTGTTGAAGTTGATATGATTATCTTACCAAATTTGTAACGGAATTTTCTTAATTGAATTGTGTAAGATTCTTATTCTTTGTCACTTTGGGGAACATAAGGCATAAGCATACTAATATTTTGGCATTAGCTTGGAAGTAAGGACCATGATCTACCTGTAGCTCAGCTGTATGGGTAACATACAGAGCAATGTGATATATATTTTTTTTTTTTTTTTTGCTGGAGCTATACGTTAAGCCAATGCAACATTTCAAAATAAAATATGAAGACCTATATCAGCTGAATATACAATAAGGAGAATACATAGTAATACGTCTGTGCTGGCTTGTAATGCATCATCATAATAGAGTACAGCAGATCTATATTTCAAGACTGCACTTATCCTGCATCATTCATTTTTAATATGGACAATCATAATAACTTTACTGGAAACTTTAAAGTCTGTAGTTATCTAAGTGTAGTGTGCGTGCAGTCATCATGGTCTCCTGGTCCTCATTTACTTACTTGTTACTTACTAGTAAACTAAAACTCTGTATAAATGGGCTTTGAAATTTAAAAGGGTTTTCTGGGTTAAAAGGTTTAAAGGTTTGGTGATGTGAAGTCCAATATTCAATTCCCCTATCAATTAGCTGTTCTCGCCAACTGGTACACATGGAATGAAGCAGGAAGCAGACAGCGCTGTTCTCCATGTAGTGGCCAAAACAAGTGCTGCAGATAAGTTCCCATTCATTTGAAAGGGAGCTAAGCCACAGTGACTCAGTTCCACCACTTCCCAGAGAACAATGCTCTCTGCTTCCTCCTCCATTCTATATGTCTTAGCTCCAGAAAAATGTGAATTGATAGGGGTGCTGGTTATTAGACCCCCGCTGATCTGGTATTAGTGACCTATCATTAGGATAGGTCATCGATATTTTTAGCCCAGAAAACCATTGTAGTCTGTGTCATTTTACAGTCCCTGAATAATGAACCCCATCCACACACTGCAGAAAAATATGTGTTGAGGGGATATCGTCACTCCATAGGGAGAGAACCACCATACAGATGTGTGGAGTCTTATTAAGCCATGAGCGCTCCAATGTGCAAAGGAACATGGGAAGAATATACAAATCTGACTTCCATGATGTAATTAGGATGCCAGTGCCTCAAGTATGCACACAATAGAGGGCGCTGACTGAGAATGTGCAAGTCTATCTTCCATGATGTAATTAGGAAGACAGAGTCTCAGTCAAGACATCCAATAGAGGGCGCACCTCTGCCAGATCAGTCCTCTCTGCGCCAAGCTGATGAGATGCAAGTACATCAAAACAGCTGTCCTTGGCTGAGAGACTGTATTTGGTAAAATCCCAACATCATTGCAAACAAAGGCCTCTGAGAAGGTCGGCATGATGTTAAAGGGAGCGCCCTCTATTGGATGTCTTGAGTCAGATTTGCATATTTGCAGGGGAATAAATCACAATTCGATAATTGTCAATAATTTTATCATGCTCAAGTAAGAGACAAAGAATTACCTGGAATTTTTTTTTTAAACAAAGACAAATTACAGAGAATTAATACAAATGTAAAATTTTGCAGATACATCTTAATAGCGGGCCAGCGGGCTCCAGCACCGATCAACTGTACCGGGCTGCTTCTGGTGCCTGCACTATACACAACATGGTAGAAAAAGGTTTATGAGAAGTTACAGTCTTGAACCAAATTAAAGCTATGCTAAGGGTGGGAACATCTTTCTCTCTATCCCATTCGGCACATCTCTTTTGCCTAAAATAATTTAGGAGAAATATTAAACTTTATCTGGTTTTATCATTGACTAGTCTAGCAGGACATTCGATAAAAACCATAGTGTTGATATAATTGTGAGCTCAGCATTGTGCACAGTCTGGGAATGTCCCGTAATAGGTTTTAAGAAGGTTGCAGACTGCGCTAAGTGTGAATGTCAATAGGATATTGATTTGCTCTTGCATTTCGCTCTCTTCTCATGACAAATTAGGTAGTAATGCCTTACTTGTTTCTTTTAAGTGATTCACTTTAAAGGGATGGAGGACATATCTTTTTACTTACAAGTTCTTCTGCTTAAAATGTTTTTTTCATTCGTAGAACTTCAGAACAGTATCTTATTGTATTTTGCCTGCTAAACTCACTTTTACTTAAAAGAAATAGAACTTTGGACCATAATTTTATTCTGTGGTCACGATGTAATAGGTTCGACCTGAACACTCTGGCTTTTGGATAATCGAAAATGGTCACTGGGGAGTTTCAAAATAGGTGTAGGCCCAGGGGAGGTAAAGAAAAAAAAATCATACTCATCTTCCATTACCTCTTTTAGGCATTCTTGTGTCTTGCGCTCTCATGGTGACATTCTGTGCTCTTCTGCAATGTTATCGGCCCCTTCTCAATACTAAGGCCTTGTTATTGGGTCTCGGCAGCAATCTTGTATAGATGCTGTTCAAGAGTCAAGTTTACCACTTAGATATGTGACCATAAACAAGTTGATTCAAGAACCATGTTTACTGCATGTATACCATACACAAACCAAATGTAATGCATAGATATGGTGCCAGAATCACATTTACTGCATAGATACTGTAGATAGGTACAAGAGCCAGTCATACTTTATAGATAGGTTAAAAGAACCAAGCTTGCTGCATAGAAATAGTATCAACATATGCCCAGTTAAAGTACCAAACTTGCTACATCATTATGATAGATCTACCAAGCTTACTAGCTTGCTATATAGGTACAATAACCAAGCTAACTACATAAATATGTTAAAAAAAACTGAGCATACTACTAATATATGGTAACAAAACCAAGCTTACAACATACATATGACACAGTAGGAAAGTGTATTATATATTTACAATAGCTGAAAAAAGTGATAATAAATATGAAAACATAAATTACACAAACAACAGGGGGTAAATGCTTCACAAAAAGGCGGGTGGTGTGTGGTAATAAATAGTATATACGTCTAGGGTGAAAAAAGTATGTATATCACAGTCAAATAATAAGGGTTCACATGTTGTTGCAAGTGTGGCAGTTCCAAAGCAGATAAAAATATCCCATCAGTAAGAATGCACAACAGAGAGACATATGTGAAAACTGCATACATAGAAGGTAAAGAACCAACCCTTAGACCATAGTTATAGTGTAAAGCACCTACCACCCGTTCCGCGCCCCGACGCGTGTTTCGCCCAACGGCTTCATCATGCATGACTCAGTTAATAAGTCTACTATCATGATGCGGATTTAATTGCCAAATTAGCATTTATATTCCAAAAGGAACAGATTCCCAGCTATGGACAGCGCTGTTTCAGTCTTTTGAACCTCCTCAGCATAGCGCAGGGATACTGATTTGGAAGAGTGAGAGACTATAGACCAGGGTCAGGGGATAATCACACACATCAGGGAGAGTGTGTGCCTACATAGGCGTATGGAGACTTACAAGTCATTCCTGCTCCGCTAGGGATTCTGGGTAAAAAATATGCAAATCTATTCTCCAGGATGTAATTAGGAAAACAATGCCTCTGTCATAATAGTGAATGGAATACTAGTAACTCAATTACATGGGTACTCCATTCATATGGAGGCCTTAGGGGAACTTTTGGTCCCCTGTCCTCCTAATCACTTGGGGACCCAGTAATCAGATCCCAGTATTCTGAAACTTTTCCCCTGTCATAAACATCTTATGAATAAGTTTTGTGAAGTCATAATTTAAAAAAAATCTGATCAATTGGTTATCTCAGGATTTGTTCAGCTTAAAGGACCATTAATTAAAAATATATCTCTATTTAATAATTTCTTTGTCTGATATAAAGGATATATACTTAACCCCTTCCTGTCTCAGCCAATTTTCGTGTTTCTATTTTTGTTTTTCACCCCCTTACTTCCAAAGCCCATACCCTTTTTAAAAATTTTCTTTTATCAGATAAAACTGAATTTGCCTATTCTGATCACTTTGTATTAAACTAATTGGTGAGCTAAATGGGGGAAAATTGTGACTTGGCCACTTTCATATTCCTATCCTACTGTGTCCATTGTATTGGGTATGTGTTTTTATAGTTTTAGGATTTTCAGATGTAGTTTAATTTAATGTATTTTTTTAATGTTTTCTAGAGAAAAGGGGGTTAATTGGAATTTCAATTAAATTTTAATGCCATTTTTAAAATATGTTTAAAAACTTAAATAATGATTGTATAATAATTACATTACACTTACCATAGACTGCAATACTACTGTATTGCAGTTCATGGTAAAATCCCTATACACTATGGAAACCTAACAGAGGCAGACTGTTCCAAAGGCAGACATGAGAGACTCATAGAGATGTCATAATGATTAGATGGCTTCTTTGATTTTAATGAAGGGAAACAATCCCAGCAGCAAGAAGTAATGTCCTTAATTAGAGATGTCTCTGATCCTGGGCATTGTCACCATTGTAAAGAGGGGGTTCAAACTTATAAGTGTCATTTTAGTTCCCTTTTTGAAGTCAACTATTATAGCAATATTAAATTTCTAAAAAACTTTATTTTTTAAAATTAGAGGTCAAAGACTTGGGTCCATGTTTCTTAAACTTAGAAAAATATTTATTCAGTATTATTATACATTATAATTCAAATTATTTTTATTGAATTTTAAATAATTTAAAATTATTTAATTTATGCAAATTGTATTGCACAAATGAATATATTTCAAAAGTTATCGTTTCTATTTAATTTATAGATTTAGTTATTTATGTAATACAAATGTTAATTTTATACCATCTAATTATAACTATATTTTTAAAGTTTGATTTTATTTATTTTTTAACAAAAGTGATTGTTCTTGCAAAGCAGCAAAAACAACTTTATACAGTACAACTAAAACAAGTCGAATCCATGGACAAAAATCTATGAAATCTATAACATCAATTATATATATATATATATATATATATATATATTTATTTAGGAACATTAGAACATATATTGTACTATATAAGAATAATTGATATCACACAGTGCTTAAAACCATTAGTTAAAGAAAAGTTAAAGAAACAAAAATTTTTAAAATATTTTATTTGTGGGTAGTAACAAACTATATATTAATATGTTAGACATTTAATATTTGTTGATCTTAAGTATTTATCTTAAGATTTATCGATGATCTTATTTGTCCTCTTAGCCGAATATATTAATATATATGCCTCATAAGTTTTTCAACACAACATTGCATTATAACGCATTATCACATATTGCAAGTAATTAATAATAATAATAATAACTAAAATTAATCACTTGTGTATGAAATGTCTATATCTACTGAAGTTCTTCATAGTGTCCTGTCTATCAGTAAAAGCCCACCCACCAGCTTGTTGAAGAACACAGGAAGTGAGAAGAAGCCATAGCAGGTACGCTTTTGAGTGAGGGAGATGGGAAACCCCTTTAATAATCTCCAATTTGGTTAAGGAATGCCATTTCTTACAAACCCAACTTAATTCAATATCACAACATGCTTGAAAGGCTGCATTTAAATCTCTTACCTCCCCACCACACGGGGAGGCCTCACTAATAGGATGACTAGCACGCAGCATTATACCAAAATTTTAAGGCAAGTTTGGAAAAAATTCAGCAAAGTAAGAATACATTCAAAAATAGAAATGGTTATACTTTAATTTGTTAATTAACAAAATTAAGTGAATGAACAAAATAAAAATCTAAATCACATCAATATTGAGTATGACCGCCATTGGAGGAAGAGTCCTGGAAATGATGACACCCCCTTCAGCCTCATCTTTACATCATCAAGTCTGTCTGGGAATACATGAAGAGACAGAAGGACTTGACTAAGCCGACATCCACAGAAGATCTGGGCTTAGCTCCCTAAGATGTCTGGATCAACCTTTAATTTCTAACTTTTCAACACTTTTATTCCCATTTGGATAAAACGTGTGCAATATGCTGTTTGCTATGTTTGTCTATTTTGCAGCAGTTTATCTTAGAAAACAGACCCTTTGAGATTATCTAAATTACATGTCTACATGAAGGAACTATACAAAGCACTTTCTAAGGATCTTTTTACTCCTAGACCAGTGACAGTGACAAAGGGACATCCTCTATGTCTGGAGGTGAAAGTTTCATCTGCAACATAGAAGGGGATTCTTTACAGTAAGTAGTGATAGCAAATTCATTCAACAAGTTCAAAGAGGGCCTGCATGCCTTTCTCGAAGAGAACAATATGACGGGTTGTGGATTCTAAACTTTAAGGACACGTTGATCCAGGGTTTTATACTGACTGGCAGATTGGAGTCGGGAAACAATTTTTTTTCCCTAAAATTGGGCAATTGAAATGAGCCTCATGGGGATTTTTGCTCCCCCTAGATCAACACTTTAGGGGATTTAAGGGTTAAGGACTTGATGGACTGATGTCTTCATTCAATCTCATCTACTCATTACTATGTAATATAAAGAACTGTGCTTGGAATTACTGTATCTTTACCACGAACAGTGAAAAGGATCAGAAGACATAAGTCAGTAATAGCAAATGTTTGATGTCTTTTCCTCTTGGCTGGACTTGACCTCATATTTGTGTTGCAAGTTCTTTATCTTTTCTAAAGGGCTCTTAATAATCTTCCGATAAGTGACTTCCCCTTTGTGTATATGTGGGGAAGATGATTTGCAGCCTTCCATGTGTTTGTTAGCATGTCATGATATTATGTTGCATTGGTTTAATGAGAAACGGCATTAACTGTCCAAACTAGAAATCAGATAAGTCTGGTAACATCTGTATATAAAACTAGTTCATCATTGGGTGAAGGTTAGAGCCAAAGGAGAGTAAAGTAAAGGGGGTTATAAGAAACAAGGATGTTATAAGTGGGTCCAAAGGTCATCCTGCTACATAAGGAAACTATATCCCAATAATTGGCATTTTGTGTGCTTTTGCTTTATATTGCACAGTTTATAAGCTTTTTAATATATTAAATTTAATATTGCTTTATCCTTTAACTCGTACACTATTTTTATATAAGGAAACAATTAAGATGAAGAAATTAGATTTATCTTTATTAGAATCAAAGCTTTCAAATAAAAAGCAAGAACACATTTGACTTCTATGAGCCATCTTCTGGTTATACTTGGTACTGCAAATGTTATTTTATAGTCTATTACAGTTCTAAGTATAGTATATTCATTAATATATATTGTATTCAGTAGCAAAGACATCAAGCAATGTGTAGATAGAAGCTAGGTTATAATTCTGAGACTTTGTGCCACTATAACACTGCAATAAATAAAAAATGGAACCTTCTGATTTTACTATTTGCACAGTGTATAACATAAGATATACACTGACATATGTAATGTATCCAGATAGACATGCCTGCAATGCCAGGGAGCTGGTACTGGTACACTCAGTACTATGCATGTCAGTGGGGTTCTATGTATGTCATTGTTATGGAAGGATTTATTTTGCAACATTTTGAGCATTGTGGTTGTTACTATTATACATGTACTTTGGGCATTACTTTTTAGTGAGGAAGGGAAATTCTCGCACTTATTGTTAGAGACATACTACAGTATGTGAGTGTTATACTGGCCATAGTGACTCTATGTAAAGTAAGACATTGAGTGTTCTTCCCTTCCTTTCCTCTTTGCTTGACATGTCCACGTACATTTGTCATACAATGATCAGCTTTTCAAGATAATATTGTTTTTCAAGAGATTCATTTCACATAGTGTTGTGTTATGTGTCTGTGTGGCCGCCTAGTGTTTGTCTTGTAGATTGCAGCATATCAAGGATTTTGTTAGCATGTTGTGAGAGTGTATTGAATTGATTTCATGAGACATTGGAGTGTAAATGCAAAGTAAGAGTGGAAACATCTGTGTGACAGTACAATACTATTGTCACACCTACAATGTCAATGTAACATTAGATATTATATGGTTACTATTAGAGTTAAGCCAATCATGAGATTTCAGGATCGTTTTTAAAATCGGATTTTTGATCACTTTCCAGCCGATCCCGATCCTGAAATTTGCTCAATCACCGATCGGGATCCGATCTTTCCTGAACGCTCAACCCTACCTGGAATGTTACTGCCCCCTGTCCTTTGTGATCACCCCCGAGTAGGGCTGAGCTGATCTTGAGATTTCAGGATCGTTTTTAAAATCCGATTTTTGATCATTTACCATCCAATTCCGATCATGAAATTTGGTCGATCGCCGATCGGGATCCGATCTTTCCCAATCCCAATCGCTCAACCCTAGTTACTATAATATATTAGTATGGTGTATATATTATCTAAATTAATGATTTAGGTTCTGGATATATTTGGAAGGTGTCTACCAGTGATAATTTCCTGAGCTGTTAATATAAACTGAAACTGAGATCGGAGACCTTTGATACATATGTTATAAATAAAAAATCATTTTGTATGTTCATTTTTATACACTTATGAAATTATTAATGTTTCTATATAAAAACATATCTTCTATTTATAAGTACTGTAGTAGATTTTGGAATAATTTAAGTACTAGTTCATTGAAATGGTTTCTCAAAACGGCAGTTCTGCAAGTTCCCCTCTGAGTGTCACTGTTCACCCATTAGAAGGAAACTGGTATTTCATCCTCATATTGCTGCAAACACTGCAGAGCTTTAGAGCTAGAAGACAACACATTGGAAATCTCCTGCACAGAATCCTTACATTTATACTGTTCTGTGTTCATCTTTAAATTGCTATTTTTGCACTATGGGTCACAAGAACATAAGAGATGCCCAGGATGGAAGAAGACAAGAACATCAACATGGTGAAGGTTTCAGATGGCAAGTAACATTTCCTATCTGTCTTTACAGTGTCATTCATTTTCTGGTTCATTTTTGCATTACAGCATATGTGAGAAAAGACTCCTTGGGTGAGATAAGAAGCAGCTCTTATTTAGAAAATTGAGGACTGTCTTCAAAGCTTCAAAGATATATTCTTAGATACATATAACATGACTATTTGTATGTGTACCTATGAAGACATAATAGGCAAGGAGACAATGTATGACAGCAATTGTCTGATTCCTGCTTCTAAATCTTCACCTTTGTAGCTTATCCTTGTTCAACATGGCAGGTCAGTGTTTAGTCCTACTGGGGCCCCTTACTTTACTTTGAATCCAGACAAAGACCACATGTGCGTAGAGTTTATATACCCTGTGTTTGAGGGGTTAATCTGGTTGTGCCCCATATTTCCAAAAGTACTGACAGTTTATTTGACTTCCTAGGAAAATGTCCATCATGGGTCTCGGAAGATAAGACCTTAAATGGCGGCCAGTAGCTTTCTTGCTCTGCTTCCCAAATAGCTAGCAATGGGAACATCTTGGGAGATTAATTTCACAAATATTCACTAGGTTCACCTGCAAGTTTTGGTCTGGAATAATAAAGATATGTAGATGACAAACATCCCCCAAATCACATTTTTTGGCGAAATTTGGAACTAAACTAGCTTATTCCAAACTGTTTTGTCTCTACAAATAACAAGATCAGACTTAACTATTGCAATTTATCATAAAACCAATTCAACACAAAATGCGGAAAAAAAAGGTCTTCAAGGCTCCTGTTCACACCTTCCCCCTACCTCATAGAGGGATCACAAAAAATACAAGTAGGATAGTTACCATATCACTTTGGGTTAACTACATAATGGAAACTCAACCCCATAGTGATGCCGTTTAACCAATAAGGATAACACTCAGGAATATCTACCGGTATTTCCATTATTACTCATAAACACATAGCACAGATCTATAAGACAACATATCAATTTCCTCTCTTGAATCAATGCTAAGTTTACTGTAACTATAGACATCATTCCAAGACCTTTTCTGATATGAGAAGCTTTTCCTGTGAACATTTGTGGACTTTCACTTTTTTATGTTGGACCAAAGATCTATAAATCTGTTGCTTCGTCTTGTAACTAAATATATAAACGATGGGGCAAATAACATTTTTACTTATTACTGATCTGGTGTCTTCTATATTACAGAAATGTCAGCATTTATTATATAAATATAGATAAACATTAATAATGGTATCATTTATCATTGGAACAAATATTTAGAAAAGCATTAATGTTTGTATAGACAATATAGGAATTCATTAAGTAAACTTTGTATTAAATATCAATTACTTGTTTTCTAACCTTTGGCTCTGGGGTTGAAAATCCAAATATCTGACAATCTTCCTTTTATTGCTGATAAAACACTCCTCAATATTCAAATTGCCACTCCAAGAAGGACAAGCTAAAAAGTTATGCAAATAAGGAAAGTACAAAGTGTTGCTTATGATCTGCAATTGGTCACATTCTCAAGCACCGAACTCCAATCTATGATATGTGAGAAGAGTATGAAATCCAAATTGAAAGTTTCTTAGCCCCATGAGAACCCAAAAATCAGATTGAGTAGTATGGGATGATTGTCTGGTGCCTCTTGCTCATCGACTTGCCAGTTATCTCTACTTGTCGTAAACTGAGAGGGACGGAACTCTTGACCTGAAAGACTTTGGTTTATTACGCTGGCAGATCACTACATGCCTAGACATCAGCATTGTCCAACATTGCATGCTCCAGTGGTTGGAAGAACAATGATGAGCTGGAATGACAGGAAGTTGCACATGAAGGCTATCCTCTCCATGGACGAATCAGCTGATTGGAATAACGGGACGTTAGTGGTTGACAATTGTAAAGGGATCTGACAGCAGTCGATCTTGATGATTTGCAAGCCCAAGAGCATTTAGCGATTTCGTGTGTTATACTATTCCTCAGAAAACCATCAACTACTCCATGGATAGCATACCAATGTGTGTTAGTGCTTATATCTTTGTGTACTTTGTTCATACTCAATACTGAATAAATATGTTTTGAATATTTTGTTTCCATGTTTCTTTTGCATTACATTGACATGTCTACTGATTCCGTCATTTGCATAATTCATAGACTTTTCCTTCTTGGTGCTGTAAATTCAATGATGAGGAAGGTATAATTGTGAATGAAAGATTCTCTCTATATATATTATATATATATTATATATATTATATATATATAATATAAAATATATTAAATTATCTTTGACACTAGAATTTACAGTATGTACCTTACCAATGGAGAAGTTAAGACTAAGCTAAAAATGGAGGGGCCTTAATAACGTATTCAAGATAATAATTGGTGCCTGAGAAGAATCACATGGGCTTAAAATTTCCATAACTTTATTTCACTCCAACTCCTAAAGACACTTCCCTTTGTTATTTAGTAGTTTAGAACTATTATCTAAAATAAAGATTCGGAATAAATTGGAGAAATCGACCCTTGACTTTTTAGTGAAATTCCTGCAGTCTAAAAAATTGTTATTGCCTCCTTAGAAAAACAATCTAGAAGTATCAGATAACCGGCCATGTTTGTAATGTTTGTTTTTGTTTTTTTTAATTGTTTATAAAATATTTTCTTAAATAATTATATCAGAATGACAAATATATAACACGTGGCTTTAGATTCCGATATGGTAATAGATGATACAAGTATGTAAATTGTAATATTTATGTAAATATATGTTAATTGATTTTTCAGAATGCAAGAATTTTTTAATTTAAAGAACTGGAAAAGACAATGTAAGATAAATCATCCACATCAAACTGTCCATAGACTTCACTAAAAATATCTACACCCTTGATTCCAGTTCTGCAAGATGATGTCTTCTTCTAATGAATTATGGACATGTCTAAGTAATATATTAATTTCATCAGGGAAGTTTCAAAATAGAATATTTCGCTTTTTATTTCTTAGATTTTGTTACAGAAATAAAGTTTATAAAATCTACTTCACTTACCAATTCATGCAATTTTATTTCAGAGTAATATTTTATGTGTTTGTTTCTAATATATACTATAACTACACCTATACAGGTATTTATTCCATCTAAACTAGATTTGGAAATGAGAATCTTTGGCCAAAGAATAAAAGATGCACAAAAAAGTGGCATACTACCTAGATATGAATCATATTATTTATTTCTAAAATAAAAAAAATACATTTTAGTATATATTAAATTCTAACTTTTGCAAAAGAAAATATAAAAAAATTAGAATATAGTATTGAATTTACTGTTAATAATGATGAAATGATATAACAAATGTGACAAAAATAAGAATATTTTCACAGTTTTGGAAATTTACAATTTATCAATAAATATAAATGTCACAATTATTGACACATAAATAAAAAAAATAATATGGAACAAAAATAAATAAAAATATAAAAATAAAACAAAAATATCAATAAAAAATAATATTTAATAATATTTTATATTAACAAAGTGACTACTGTACTATAATACATTACATGCTATA
This sequence comes from Leptodactylus fuscus, assembly GCF_031893055.1. Taxonomy (NCBI): domain Eukaryota; kingdom Metazoa; phylum Chordata; class Amphibia; order Anura; family Leptodactylidae; genus Leptodactylus; species Leptodactylus fuscus. The sequence continues at coordinate 215,677,918 of NC_134269.1, read as the reverse complement.
AAACACTCACATAAAATCTATATCAAAATTCTAAAATATTTGCTTTTCTAAAGTAATCGCAGTTCCTCACTTTCACCTCAGAGCGCCGCTGTTTATCCAATAAGGAGCTGAATACAGAGCACAGAGATCCAGTCTTCTTTATATTTCACTCTTTGCACATCAGCAAGAAGAAACAGCCATTTTCTGCATTCTCTCCTCTTACATTTCAGGATACCTTCCTAATATCTTCCATTTTCCTACTGGATTGTTAATATTATTCTACAGAGCTCAGACTGCAATGGATCCTCATGAACACAACTATAAAGGACTCGGATGGCAAGTAATCTCTCTCTTATTGTCTTGGCTGTGTCATTCAGTCTCTGGGCAGATTCATTATTCTATTGTAGAAGAAATGAGGAAAGACTCTGTTATAGCAAATATTGCCGATGACCTTGGATTAGATATTAAGCAGCTCTCATCTAGAAAACTGAGGATTGTGTCCAGAGCTTCAGAGAGATATTTCTATGTAAACCTGGATAATGGGAATCTGTATATTAAGGACAGGATAGACAGAGAGACATTGTGTGGGAGAGAAACTTCTTGTTTCCTAACATTTGATGCTGTGGTTGAAAAACCCTTTAGTATTTTTAAGGTGAAAGTTGAAATCCAAGATATAAATGATAATTCTCCACGATTTTTCCATGATAAATTTGTTATAGAAATTATTGAATTTACAGCACCAGGTGCAAGATTTAGGTTACAAAATGCAGAAGATCCAGATCTTGGTAGTAATTCTGTCCAAACATACAAACTCAGTGACAACCAGCATTTTAGCCTTGGTGAAACCATGAACCCAGATGGGAGTAGATCACCTGAACTGGTGCTAGAGAAACCTTTAGATCGAGAGATACAAAATAATCATGAATTATTAATATCAGTTTTGGATGGAGGAAATCCAAAAAGATCTGGAACTGCATCAATCAGTATAATTGTTACCGATGGCAATGATAATGCTCCTCTATTTACTGAAAACTTATATAAGGTTGTCCTGAAAGAATCTATTCCAGTTAACTCCACCATACTTATATTAAATGCCACCGACACAGATGAGGGAGTCAATGCACAGATCACTTATTCATTCACCAAAACATCAGGAAATATTCATCATACTGGAGTCTTCAGTATCCATCCTGTAAAGGGAGAAATAAAAACCGAGAGATATTTGGATTTTGAGGAAACCAAAAATTACGAACTCTCTGTCCAAGCAAAGGACGGAGGAGGTCTTGTTGCCCATGCCAAAGTATTGGTGGAAGTTCTAGATGAGAATGACAATGCTCCAGAGATATCCCTCACCTCACTGTCTAGTCCTATTCCTGAGGATTCTGAACCTGGCACAATGATAGCTCTGATTGAAGTCCATGATCAAGATTCAGGGGAAAATGGAGAAATAGACTGTTATATTATAGAAGATCTCCCTTTTTATTTAATGCTATCCTCTGACAACTACTACAGAATTGTATCAAGAACTGTATTAGACCGAGAAAAAATACCAAATTATAACATTACTATCAAAGTTACTGATAGAGGATTTCCTCCTTTGTCTAGTAAAATGACTATAGTATTGGAGATATCAGATGTCAATGATAATCCACCAATATTCTCCAAATCTACTTTTGTGGCTTATGTGCCAGAGAACAATTTACCAGGAGCCTCAATATTCAGTATACAAGCCTCAGATCCGGATACTGGAGACAATGCTAAAATCATTTACACAATTTCCAGCCCCATTACAGAACCTTTATCAATGTCATCTTATCTCTCCATCAATATAGAGACCGGGGTTCTCTATGCTCAAAGATCATTTGACTATGAGCAGAACAAGGAGTTTATAATAGAAGTCACAGCCTCAGACAATGGATCCCCCTCTCTGAGCAGCAATGCGACATTACTTATCCATGTAGTAGACCAGAATGATAATTCACCAAAGATCTTGTACCCATCAGCAGATATTGGTGGGTCGGCTGTGTTTGAGATGGTGCCTTTTGCCTCTGAGCCGGGTTCCTTAATAACTAAGGTGGTGGCAGTGGATGCAGACTCTGGACATAATGCTTGGCTCTCTTACCACTTTCTACAAGTATCAGACACAGCCCATTTTGTGATAAGTGAGCACACAGGTGAGATCAGAACATCTCGTAGCTTTCAAGAAAAGGACGTGTTGAATTACAAGATTGTGGTGATGGTGAAGGACAATGGAGATCCTGCTCTATCTGCTACAACCACCTTAAGTCTTATTATTGCCGATGATTTCCAACAGGTTGTTCCTAAACTCATCAATCAAGTGAAAGACGAAGAAACTCAGAACAACTTACAGTTATACTTACTGGTCGCACTTGCTGTTATTTCTTTACTTTTTATATTGACTGTCATGGTGGTCATTATATCAAAATGTAAGCAGCCCAAACCTTCAGCTGCCTTCTCTTCTCTCACTACAAATCTGTATCCTCCAATTGACCCCAGGACATTCTCCATGTACAGTGATGGGACATTACCATTACCGTACTCCTATAATGTCTGTGTGGCATTAGATTCTGCTGAGGGAGACTTTACTTACATGAACTCAAATGGAAATGTTCCTGTGGAGAACCTGATCGATGCCGATAATGTGGAACAGGGAACTGGAAATTTAATCAAAGCTTCTTCATGCAATGACCAGGTAAGACTTTATAACCATCTACTTATAACATGAAGCTCTATTAAATCATGTAATGTACCATAACATGTAGAATTACTCAGTTGTTTCATAGAATTGTACATATGTCATCTTACAGTATGTGCCCTCTGATAGCTAAATATTGATGTTAGGTAAGTTTAAATAATGATACTATCTGTGGGCTAGGCTCAACCGAGAAGGGAAACAAGGGATCCTCTGTTGGGCCCCTGCTATGACACAGTATTGGGCCCTATTATAATAGGACCTAAAAAGACCAAAACATTTAGAACTGATTTTGGAACCCACCACTTTTTGCTATGGTGAGATTTACATTTATGTGGACATCTGTGTGTTTTTGGGTTGTTTTCTCTTTTGATAATTTATACCATTCCTCTGCAATATACCAGCCTGGGATTGTTTAACTTCTTACTATGTCTGTGTCATAGATTTCTGCCATGGACGATTGTTTTAGATTATCTGTACTGCATTTTAACTAACTAAAATATCTGCCATCATGTACAAAGTAAAGTATCAGAGAATTGTAAAAAAAAATTTGGTTTGAAAGAATCCATTGACTCTTACAATGCTATTTTTAGTAACTTTTCACATAATAAACCATGATTTATGACATGTCAATCATTTATGACTGAGGAGTCAGATTACAGGAAGTTCACAAGGCATAATCCTCACTGATCCTGAAAAAGCAAACACAATGGAATTACTTTGTGATATAATATAGCAAAACAATAGTGTCTTGAAAACCTAGTTATCCCCGCATGAGCAGCCAAGAGAAAAGGTAAGGCAGGATGCTCTAGAACCTCTAGAATTGTTTTAAGTCCTGTGCTAATTGTTCCAGTATGTACAGATGTAACCAAGTTTAACATGACTTTCCGTTCATTAAATAAACATTTTTTAATCACTTTAACTCAACATTTTTACAAAACTTTTGTTATGGGTTGTTGAAATGCAATGAGTTATCAGATTCACGATAAAGATGACCATATCTGTACATAATTTATCTGGTGCCAAAGGTATCAAAAACAGTCACATATACATAATCAAGTACTGGAGTACATTTTTTATTTTTGGTGGTGGTCCCACTTGTCAATGGTGTCCATGAAACTGCAGAGGTGGGACATAGGGTAAGTCCCATACTGGATCAAGGCTTTGCTTTCGGAAATATATTCCCCGAAGTGAACTGAAGTCTAAAACTTCACATAAAGTCTACATTGTGCTATCTGAATGTAAAACACTAGGACATTTTACATTATCTTACGCTGTAAGTAGTCTGTATTAAAAATTGCCATGCTACCTACAGAAACAGAGATTAAATTACAGGAAAGTGAAGGATTCTTTTGCCCTATCAACAAAAAAATCCAGTCTATCCAGTTCCGAGTACAATAACTAAATTCTGAGGTACTAACTAGAGTAACAAAAAAGGCTCCCACTGTCCTAACAAGTTCCAAGTATGGGGTCTCCCTGCCCAACTCTCACATTTACCTCCCATCTCCTGATCCACAAAATTATAACATTGCAGCTGAACACACTAAAGTGGGTGTTTGTTCATTACAACCAGAATGGACACATGTGTAAGGGTATATTCACCAAAAAGACTGGGCAGAGTGAGGGGCATCCAAGGACTCTACAAAGCAGGCTTACTGCAGACCACTCTGACCTTGGGGTTCAGGCAGAAGTTGCGTCCACCAGAGACAGATCAACTTTGCAAAAAAACAAAGCTTGCATTCTTCCAAAGCTTTTTGGATAAACATTTGTGAATACATGAAAACTTATGATTGTATAGTTAAGGTTAGTTCTGTCATTTACCGGGTGCTTTAAGCTTCAGAAGATTTTTTGGTTACCATTCCTACTATTGCCTATATAGATCCTTTAAAAAATAAAAAATATTTTGCGCCCTTTAATTGCCGTTGTACCTAAAAACAATACATAAGAGCATGCCATAAGATACATGAAGCAAATAACATAAGTGCACACAGTGTGTAGACGTATATAGAGGAAATTCTAGATAGCACCAAATACTTTACAAAAAAAATTTAAGATTGCAATTCTGTATTTCCACCTCTGAGCGCCACTGTTTAACCAGTAAGAAGATAAATGCAGAACTGAAAAAATTCACTGATGTTTTCTGTAGTCACTTACATAGCAGATCTGCAGAGAGAGAGACAAAGACATTTTCTGACATCTTCTGGATTGAGAATCAAGGATACCAGGACTATTTTACTTCTTGATAATGCATTGGATGACAGCATCTTTCTAGATATTTCATTGAAAATATTCACAGAAATGGATAAAATGGAATCTCCTGTACATGGATATACAAGACTCAGATGGCAAGTAACAATCTCTCTCTTATTTTCTTGGCTGTGTCATTCAGTCTCTGGGCAGATTCATTATTCTATTGTAGAAGAAATGAGGAAAGACTCTGTTATAGCAAATATTGCAGATGACCTTGGATTAGATATTAAGCAGCTCTCATCTAGAAAACTGAGGATTGTATCCAGAGCTTCAGAGAGATATTTCTATGTAAATCTGGATAATGGGAATCTGTATATTAAGGACAGGATAGACAGAGAGACATTGTGTGGGGAAGAAGCTTCTTGTTTCCTAACATTTGATGCTGTGGTGGAAAATCCATTCAATAATTTTAAAATCAAAGTTGAGATTCAGGATATAAATGATAATTCTCCGCAGTTCTATCATCATCAAAGTGATTTACAAATAATTGAATTTACAGCAATTGGAACAAAATTTTCTTTGAGAAGTGCAGAAGATCCAGATCTTGGTAGTAATTCAGTGCAGACATACAAGCTCAGTGATAACCAGTATTTTACACTCACTGAGAATATCAGGACAGATGGGAGTAAATTTCCAGAGCTTGTTCTAGAGAAACCATTAGATCGAGAGACACAAGACACTCATGAATTAACACTAACAGCATTAGATGGAGGAAATCCTATCAAGTCTGGTACAACATTACTAAAGATAATTGTTATAGATGCCAATGACAATGCCCCTATATTTACCCAAGATATGTATAAGGTGTCCTTAAAGGAAAATGTCCCAATAAATTCTACAGTGATCACATTAAATGCAACTGACAGTGATGAAGGAGTTAATGCTGAGATCACCTATGCTTTAAGTAAAACGTCTGGAAAAGTCCATCACACAGGAATATTTAATATTAACCCAAATACTGGAGAGATCAAGATCAATGGAATATTGGATTTTGAAGTAACAAAAAATTATGAATTGTCTGTAGAAGCAAAAGATGGAGGAGGCCTTGTAGCCCATTGTAAGGTGGTGGTAGAGGTGCTAGATGTGAATGACAATGCTCCTGAGATATCCCTCACCTCATTGTCTTCTCCTATTCCCGAGGACTCCAAACCTGGGACAATGATAGCTCTGATTGAGGTTCATGATCAAGATTCTGGAGATAATGCAGATGTTGACTGTCAGATTCTTGAAGATGTTCCCTTTGATTTATTATCCTCAGACACTTACTATAGACTTGTGTTAAAAACTACTTTAGACAGAGAGAAAACATCTTCTTATAATATCACCATTATCGCTACAGATAGAGGATTTCCATCTCTTTCCAGTAGACGCAGTCTTAGACTGGAGATATCAGATGTCAATGATAATCCACCAATATTTGCCAAATCTGCTTTTGTGGCTTATGTGCCAGAGAACAATTTACCAGGAGCCTCAATATTCAGTATACAAGCCTCAGATCCTGATACTGGAGACAATGCTAAAATCATTTACACAATTTCCAGCCCCATTACAGAACCTCTATCAATGTCATCTTATCTCTCCATCAATATAGAGACCGGGGTTCTCTATGCTCAAAGATCATTTGACTATGAGCAGAACAAGGAGTTTATAATAGAAGTCACAGCCTCAGACAATGGATCCCCCTCTCTGAGCAGCAATGCGACATTACTTATCCATGTAGTAGACCAGAATGATAATTCACCAAAGATCTTGTACCCATCAGCAGATATTGGTGGGTCGGCTGTGTTTGAGATGGTGCCTTTTGCCTCTGAGCCGGGTTCTTTAATAACTAAGGTGGTGGCAGTGGATGCAGACTCTGGACATAATGCTTGGCTCTCTTACCACTTTCTACAAGTGTCAGACACAGCCCATTTTGTGATAAGTGAGCACACAGGTGAGATCAGAACATCTCGTAGCTTTCAGGAAAAGGACGTGTTGAATTACAAGGTTGTGGTGATGGTGAAGGACAATGGAGATCCCACTCTCTCTGCTACAACCACCTTAAGTCTTATTATTGCCGATGACTTTCAACAGGTTGTTCCTAAACTCAACAATCAAGTGAAAGACGAAGAAACTCAGAACAACTTACAGTTATACTTACTGGTTGCACTTGCTCTTATTTCCTTACTTTTTATATTAACTGTCATGGTGGTCATAATATCAAAATGTAAGCAGCCCAAACCTTCACCTGCCTTCTCTTCTCTCACTACGAATCTGTATCCTCCAATTGACCCCAGGACATTCTCCATGTACAGTGATGGGACATTACCATTACCGTACTCCTATAATGTCTGTGTGGCATTGGATTCTTCTGAGGGCGACTTTACTTACATGAATCCAAATGGAAATGTTCCTGTGGAAAACCTGATCGATGCCGATAATGTGGAACAAGGAACTGAAAATTTTAAAGAAGGTTCTTCAAGCACCAACCAGGTAAGATGAACCTCTTTACCTACTACATCAGTTATTCCAAACTATATATAGTACATTGTATATTCATATCAGTGGTTTGAAACAACTCTGGAGCTGACTTTAGGGTCAATTATTTTCTGCTATTTGTGTCATAGATATTCATTTTCATTAATATTATATCCAGAGTGTACAATTATAACAGGAGGTTCTTACTATACAAATAAACATGTGCATGGATCCCTGCTCAAGAGCTGCCACATATTCTGATGTTTCTTCCCACTAACACAACTACTTGGTTTTCTCTTAATGAAGAATAAGAAAAAAAATAACTGAAGAGATTTTGGGACTTTGGTATTGGTGACCTGTTCTTACGATAGACCATCAATATCAGATAAGTGAAAGTCCAACCCCCAGCACCTCCACCAGTCAGCTGATTGAAAAGGCCACTCTTTGTATACCAGACACACCTTTATATATTTCATTGTGGCTCTGTTATTGAAACTCAATCACATCACTTATTTGCTGCAGAAATAGGCACAGCCTATAGACGTAGAAGTTGCCAAATGTTTGTTTAATGAACAATTGTTTCACAATGTCCATCTTACTCACTTGGTATAGGATGGCTGGTTTCCATGCAACGTTAATGTTGGCCGCAGTGCTCAAATAACCATCTGCAAGCAAACTTATTTATAGCTTAGTGGTCAATGATTCAGAGCATTAGGCCTTCGCTTCTTAGTGAACTTTAGACCATAAAGTAATGATTTTATACATCATATAAATATACATACAAAAATAGAGTAACTCCTCCACTGTGGATATACTTCTTCAGGTTGTCCAACATATAGTAAAGATGTGCAGGGATCTTGTAGGGCTAAAAGTAGAAGTATGTTGATTATACAGCCCATCTGTGGTTGGAGGACATGAGGAGGGGTGTAGAGCATGTAGATAATACAGGCAGAAATAGCTTTTGCAGAGGTGTGGACATATGTAGCTATCACAATAGCATATGATAATTCCTTTGGTAGGTAATAAGATCTCATGCTCACATCTGATAGTTCAATATCCTTGCATCACTATTGTTCCTTAATCACAATATGCACCATCTTTCATCGCAAGCCCTCCTCCTTTCTTCTTACCGCTGTCCTATGTTCTAGCCACCCAAGAAGCCTGGAGCCATCCTGGGAGACAAGGGTGCTGATTATTCCTCCATACTTTGTCTGCCTCTCTTGTCCATGCTTCACTTAACTTGTGAGGGATGGTTGGTTCCTAGCATGTAACAAAACCTTTCACGTGTACACGGCAAATTCCAGTCTGCCGGCTGTAAGCATCTTCCAAGCATAAACAATACACAGAAAGGATATCTTTGAAAAAGAGTCTGCATGTTTTTCTCCAGTCCACATAATTAGCTATTCATGGTGCAATAATACTTGAGTAGAGGATTTTTGTACATATAGGCAAAAAGAGTGGAGAAGAAAAGATAGAAGTCACTTAAGTGTCACCATCTTGGAAAAAAAAAAGATAAATAAATATAAAATAAATATAAATCAGCTGATGTATGTGACGCGGTCCTGCCACCTTTGACTCAGTATGTGCTGTTGTGATATATAAATAGACGATCTGACTATTTTGTTATCCTAAGATAACCTCAATAACAGACATCATGTGTACAGTATATAGATCCTGCCTTCCAATCACTATATATAGGATTCATTATACAATTTTGCTGCTATTCCTAAAAAAAAAGGGGGAAAAAGGGCTAGAATAAATATCATGGTTTAGATTCTTCCACCGGTGTTGGAACTATTTATACCACTCATTGGCCATTGCAACACAATCAGAGCAGGGTGATCATCACATACATGTACCTCTTTTTTCCACTCTCATGACCCCTCTTGTTTTTGGATTTTTTTGTTATCATGAAAAGGGGCATAATGAACTGTCTAACCGTACAGAGTCTACTATACAGGATGACCAGACTGTGATATTATAGGGTATTCTCCTAATAGAATACTGCAAGGGAAACCATCATATATATTTCTATCTCTACAACTTCTAGGAAAATTGCAATAAGCCTGGCTGCAAAAAATGGATGAAATTTATCACAATAACAAAAAAGTAATATGTTGTAGAATATTGGGATATTATTTATTTGGCATAACAATTTACCACTACTAAAAACTGGGCATAAATGGAACTAAATATGACAACCTATAAAATCCGAACCCATGAGCTTATGGACTCGCCGGAGTTGGAAAAAGTACAAGCGCACTAAACCGATAAGGGGCAGAAAAACCAAAACTATGGGTAAATATGAAAGCAAGTGCATTTATTTAGTCTTAAGCAAAGGGTAAGAACATATGAGATCTGGATAATAAATATGGTGACAGTTACGGAAATGTTTTGATGCAATCATTGCTCTACAAAGGCGTCGCACCAGATACTGAAAGCAAAGGTTCACTTACTTTTTTCTACTCACAAATATGAGATATCAGATTTTTTTTTCTATATTTAAATGACCCAGCTTAATATTTTTGACACATTTACTTGATTTTGTTCCCCGTATCCATTTTTAGGACTGTGAAAGTCTGATGTAGTTTTAAGTAAAATTTAGGCAAAAACAGAAAAATTCTAAAGGGCATAAAAAATGTAAAACAGCGCTGTACATGTATTTCAAAATATAAATGGTTATATTAAAAAAGTTCTGAAAATATAAAAAGTATACTTTTTGTAATAATTTAAGCATGTTGCAATTCTGTATTTTCACCTCTGAGCGCCGCTGTTTAACCAGTAAGGATGAGAATGCAGAACTGGAAATCCAGTGGAAATTTTATCTGCCATATCCATTGCTGATCTGCAGAAGGAGAAGGAGCCATTTTCTGAATTTGTCCTGGATACAGAACTAAGGATAACATTGAAGAGGGAGAGTTACAGATATCACAAACCTGTTTCTGTTTAACATTGGATGAAAAGGAAATATTTACTGGAAATAATCACTGAATATGGACAAGATGGAACCTTCCAAACAGAGCAACAAAGGGCTCAGATGGCAAGTAACAATCTCTGTCTTATTTTCTTGGCTGTGTCATTCAGTCTCTGGGCAGATTCATTATTCTATTGTAGAAGAAATGAGGAAAGACTCTGTTATAGCAAATATTGCAGATGACCTTGGATTGGATATTAAGCAGCTCTCATCTAGAAAACTGAGGATTGTATCCAGAGCTTCAGAGAGATATTTGTATGTAAATAAGGATAATGGGAATCTGTATATTAAAGACAGGATAGACAGAGAGACATTGTGTGGGGCAGAAGCTTCTTGTATCTTAACATTTGATGCTGTGGTTGAAAATCCATTCAGTAATTTTAAGATCAAAGTTGAGATTCAGGATATAAATGATAATTCTCCTCAGTTCTATCATGATAAAATCTATTTAGAAATTATTGAATTGACATCACCAGGAGCAAGATTTGCTTTACATAGTGCAGAAGATCCAGATCTTGGTAGTAATTCAGTGCAGACATACAAGCTCAGTGATAACCAGTATTTTACACTCACTGAGAATATCAGGACAGATGGGAGTAAATTTCCAGAGCTTGTTCTAGAGAAACCATTAGATCGAGAGACACAAGACACTCATGAATTAATACTAACAGCATTGGATGGAGGAAATCCTATCAAGTCTGGTACAACATTACTGAAGATAATGGTTATAGATGCCAATGACAACGCCCCTATATTTATTCAAGATCTGTATAAGGTGTCCTTAAAGGAAAATGTACCAGTTAATTCTACAGTGATCATATTAAATGCAACTGACAACGATGAAGGAGTTAATGCAGAGATCACTTATTCTTTTATCAAGACATCTGGAAATGTCCATCACACAGGAATATTTAGTATCAACCCAAATACTGGAGAGATCAAAATCAATGGAAACTTAGACTTTGAAGTAACAAAGAATTATGAATTGTCTGTACAAGCAAAGGATGGAGGAGGCCTTGTAGCCCATTGTAAGGTACTGGTAGAGGTGACTGATGTGAATGACAATGCTCCTGAGATATCCTCCACCTTAGTGTCTACTCCTATTCCTGAGGACTCCAAATCTGGAACAATGATAGCTCTGATTGAGGTTCATGATCAAGATTCTGGAGATAATGCTGATGTTGACTGTCTAATTCTTGAAGATGTTCCCTTTGATTTATTATCTTCAGACACTTACTATAGACTTGTTTTAAAAACTACTTTAGACAGAGAGAAAACATCTTCCTATAATATCACCATTATAGCTACAGATAAAGGATCTCCAGCTCTTTCCAGCAGACGCAGTCTTATATTGGAGATATCAGATGTCAATGATAATCCACCAATATTTTCCAAATCTATTTTTGTGGCTTATGTGCCAGAGAATAATTTACCAGGAGCCTCAATATTCAGTATACAAGCCTCAGATCCTGATACTGGAGACAATGCTAAAATCATTTACACAATTTCCAGCCCCATTACAGAACCTCTATCAATGTCATCTTATCTCTCCATCAATATAGAGACCGGGGTTCTCTACGCTCAAAGATCATTTGACTATGAGCAGAACAAGGAGTTTATAATAGAAGTCACAGCCTCAGACAATGGATCCCCCTCTCTGAGCAGCAATGCTACATTACTTATCCATGTAGTAGACCAGAATGATAATTCACCAAAGATCTTGTACCCATCAGCAGATATTGGTGGGTCGGCTGTGTTTGAGATGGTGCCTTTTGCCTCTGAGCCGGGTTCTTTAATAACTAAGGTGGTGGCAGTGGATGCAGACTCTGGACATAATGCTTGGCTCTCTTACCACTTTCTACAAGTGTCAGACACAGCTCATTTTGTGATAAGTGAGCACACAGGTGAGATCAGAACATCTCGTAGCTTTCAGGAAAAGGACGTGTTGAATTACAAAGTTGTGGTGATGGTGAAGGACAATGGAGATCCCGCTCTCTCTGCTACAACCACCTTAAGTCTTATTATTGCCGATGACTTTCAACAGGTTGTTCCTAAACTCAACAATCAAGTGAAAGATGAAGAAACTCAGAACAACTTACAGTTATACTTACTGGTTGCACTTGCTCTTATTTCCTTACTTTTTATATTAACTGTCATGGTGGTCATTATATCAAAATGTAAGCAGCCCAAACCTTCAGCTGTCTTCTCTTCTCTCACTACAAATCTGTATCCTCCAATTGACCCCAGGACATTCTCCATGTACAGTGATGGGACATTACCATTACCGTACTCCTATAACGTCTGTGTGGCATTAGATTCTGCTGAGGGCGACTTTACTTACATGAATCCAAATGGAAATGTTCCCGTGGAGAACCTGATCGATGCCGATAATGAGGAACAAATAAATCAAAGTTTCAAAGAATCTTCTCCAAGTAATGACCAGGTAAGACTTTGAACTTTTCTACCTACTACATGAACTTCTATAAAATACATACATGATAATGTTTAGAATTACATAGAGTTGTTGTTTTATGGGATTGTACCAATATCTTCATAGAGTCTCTGTTCTATTATCCATTCAATGATATTTGGTAAGGTTATTTATACAGCTTGTCCGGGTCAGACATGACCAAAAACAAAGCAGAGGATCCCCTGGTGGACTCAGGACACAAAACTGTAATGGATCTCAAACTTTATTTGGTGCTGACCATGAATTCAATCACTTAAAAAAAAAAAAGGCTACATCAGTATTTGAGGATTTGTTACTATCTGTAAAATGTTTTGCCTATTTATTAGAAAATGTGAAGGTATGCAAAAGAAAAATATATGAGGGTATATACTTCTCTGTGTCCAGAATTCGTTGCATTGGGATGATTTTTGATAAATAGTTTAAGTACTACAAATATACGTGTTCTGTGGATTTGATGGAATATTCACATTCACCAATACCTGGACCTTGGCTGGATCAACTTATTGGTTTTTTATACATTTCTTGCCACTTACAACTGCCCACAGTTTTGTGCATTAAGGGTTCCGGTTCTACATTTTAATGTAATTTTATTCGTTCTTAAAAAATAAAGTTATATCAGAGAACAGATTAATAATATCATGAATATCGTTAATTTATATTTTGTTCCAAAATCAGGTCTAGTTTAAGATCAGTCACAACTAAGTAGAGAAATGTGTAAATGACTAATGGTTCCTTAAAGCTAAAAATTAGATTCTTAACTTAAAGGGGTTTGCCGATCAAATTACTGTATCCCCTATTCACATGACGGGACAAGCTGCAGATCAGTGGGGATATCTGAATGGGGCATTGGTTGGACAGAATGCGCCTCCGTTCTATGGATTCTGTACCCATACAGTATGTACAGCACCATAGCTCATGGTTGAGGTATAATTTTAATGTGTCTGTGCTGTAATCCTAAAATTTGCCCACAAATTGCTGTTCACACTTTCACAATTTCTGATTTGCCCCAAATGCTTCAGTGTTGTCTGTTTAGTCTTTAACCGCTTTCCTGCCAGTTACACCAGCCTGGATTTCTCTGATTTATATGTAGAATTTTGTGGTTTGACAATAACCATAATTTATTGAGGCCAAGTTTTCCGTTGTCTACCAGTTTCATATCATGGCTAAGTCCAGTGGATTTTTCGGCAGAACTTCTCTATTCTGTGTTATGCAAATAAATAATCCATCATTTTGCTACAGGTAAATAGAGAGCTTGAACTCTCTCTGGTTGTGATGTTTGTTCTTTTTAGATCAAACAGTACTTACTGTACCGCTATAAAATGGACAAGTTGCCATAGTCTTTCAACCTGGTTTACTTTTTGGAGTTTTCAGAGGTTCCTTGTGGTCTTGCTGGTTCTATGGGATAAACTTTTCTCTATTCCAGCACTGGCATGTCCAAATTCTGTAACTGAACATAACTGTTCTACCACATTGGTCTTCTAATATGTCCTATTATGTCACCCACCATTATACTCGTGAACTTTAATTTAACTTTCTAGAGATTGCTCCTCTCATTTTAACTTGCAATTATGATTTTTCATGTTTTCATATAAGCATTTCGATGGTACACCTGTCTCTTAATACGAATGAGTTACCTTGGATTTCAATTCCAACTTACGCAGTTATATGTTAATTAGGGATAATAAATGTAACATCTAACCATCTTATTAAACTATAGTTTTTTTTCTCTCTGACATGTTTACTAGTGGAAGAAATGTAAATGTCCTTATTTCTTTAATTGTTAGTATCCCATATATTCTATTAGTCTACTATTCTAAACACTCTAGATAAGAATGTGCCATTTTAATTTAAAAAAAAACAACGAAACATTTCCAGCAATTACAATGTATGTATCAAACTTTGTGCTTTACTCTATATAGTGATTACTCTGACTTATACAATATTTATAATTATTCATATAATATACTTCTTCAAAAAATAAAAGAACAAAGTAAAATCTTTTCCTCTGGGTTAAACATCATTCTAAAAATTGGCCATAATAATATAGGCAAAGAGATAAAAGCCAAATCTATTTTAAACTATAAAAGAGACAAATTCTAACAATTCCAAGTTTGTAGCTTCAAAAATAAAATAAAGTCATTGCAATTCTGTATTTTCACCTCTGAGCGCCGCTATTTAACCAGAAAGGAGAAAAATGCAGAACTGGAAATCCACTGGTATATCGTTTCCTCCGACACATCCATTGCTGATCTGCAAAAACAACCACAGCCATCTTCCGGATTCTCCTGGACACAGATATAAGGATACAATTTATTGGAATTACAGATTTCATTAATATTTTGTGCTTGACATTAGCATTGGATGACATTCTGGATATTCTCAAGAAATAATCAATGAAGATGGACAAGAAGAAACCTCCTAAACAAGGCAACAAAGGAATCAGATGGCAAGTAATATCTCTCTTATTGTCTTGGCTGTGTCATTCAGTCTCTGGGCAGATTCATTATTCTATTGTAGAAGAAATGAGGAAAGACTCTGTTATAGCAAATATTGCAGATGACCTTGGATTAGATATTAAGCAGCTCTCATCTAGAAAACTGAGGATTGTATCCAGAGCTTCAGAGAGATATTTCTATGTAAATAAGGATAATGGGAATCTGTATATTAAGGACAGGATAGACAGAGAGACATTGTGTGGGGCAGAAGCTTCTTGTTTCTTAACATTTGATGCTGTGGTAGAAAATCCTTTGAATATTTTTAAAACCAAAATTGAGATTCAGGATATAAATGATAATTCTCCGCAGTTTTTTCCTGATAAAATTAATTTAGAAATAATTGAATTGACATCACCAGGAGCAAGATTTGCTCTAAAAAGTGCAGGAGACCCAGATCTTGGTAGTAATTCAGTGCAGACATACAAGCTCAGTGATAACCAGTATTTTACACTCACTGAGAATGTCAGAACAGATGGGAGTAAATTTCCAGAACTTGTTCTAGAGAAACCATTAGATCGAGAGACACAAGACACTCATGAATTAATACTAACAGCATTGGATGGAGGAAATCCTATCAAGTCTGGTACAACATTACTAAAGATAATGGTTATAGATGCCAATGACAACGCCCCTATATTTACTCAAGATATGTATAAGGTGTCCTTAAAGGAGAATGTTCCAGTTAATTCTACACTGATAATATTAAATGCAACTGACAGTGATGAAGGAGTCAATGCAGAGATCACCTATGCTTTAATTAAAACATTGGAAAACGTTGATCACACAGGAATATTCAGCATCAACCCAAAAACCGGAGAAATTAAAATCAATGGAAGTTTAGATTTTGAAGTAACAAAGAACTTTGAGCTATCTATAGAAGCAAAGGATGGAGGAGGCCTTGTAGCCCATTGTAAGGTACTGGTAGAGGTGACTGATGTGAACGATAATGCTCCTGAGATATCCCTCACCTCATTGTCTACTCCTATTCCTGAGGACTCTAAATCTGGAACAATGATAGCTCTGATTGAAGTCCATGATCAAGATTCTGGAGATAATGCAGATATTGACTGTCAAATTCTGGAGGATGTTCCCTTTGATTTATTGTCATTAGAAAAATACTATAAACTTGTTTTACAAACTACTTTAGACAGAGAGAAAACATCTTCTTATAATATCACCATTATAGCTACAGATAGAGGATTTCCACCTCTTTCCAGTAGACGCAGTCTTAGATTGGAGATATCAGATGTCAATGATAATCCACCAATATTTGCCAAATCTACTTTTGTGGCTTATGTTCCAGAAAACAATTTACCAGGAGCCTCAATATTCAGTATACAAGCCTCAGATCCTGATACGGGAGACAATGCTAAAATCATTTACACAATTTCCAGCCCCATTACAGAACCTCTATCAATGTCATCTTATCTCTCCATCAATATAGAAACCGGGGTTCTCTATGCTCAAAGATCATTTGACTATGAGCAGAACAAGGAGTTTATAATAGAAGTCACAGCCTCAGACAATGGATCCCCCTCTCTGAGCAGCAATGCGACATTACTTATCCATGTAGTAGACCAGAATGATAATTCACCAAAGATCTTGTACCCATCAGCAGATATTGGTGGCTCGGCTGTGTTTGAGATGGTGCCTTTTGCCTCTGAGCCGGGTTCTTTAATAACTAAGGTGGTAGCAGTGGATGCAGACTCTGGACATAATGCTTGGCTCTCTTACCACTTTCTACAAGTGCCAGACACAGCTCATTTTGTGATAAGTGAGCACACAGGTGAGATCAGAACATCTCGTAGCTTTCAGGAAAAGGACGTGTTGAATTGCAAGGTTGTGGTGATGGTGAAGGACAATGGAGATCCCGCTCTCTCTGCTACAACCACCTTAAGTCTTATTATTGCCGATGACTTTCAACAGGTTGTTCCTAAACTCAACAATCAAGTGAAAGATGAAGAAACTCAGAACAACTTACAGTTATACTTACTGGTCGCACTTGCTCTCATTTCCTTACTTTTTATATTGACTGTCATGGTGGTCATTATATCAAAATGTAAGCAGCCCAAACCCTCAGCAGCCTTCTCTTCTCTCACTACGAATCTGTATCCTCCAATTGACCCCAGGACATTCTCCATGTACAGTGATGGGACATTACCATTACCGTACTCCTATAATGTCTGTGTGGCATTAGATTCTGCTGAGGGCGATTTTACTTATATGAATCCAAATGGAAATGTCCCTGTGGAAAACCTGATCGATGCCGATAATGTGGAACAAGGAACTGGAAATTTCAAAAAAGCTTCTCCAAGCACTGACCAGGTTGGTACTCTTTTAGACAATTATACTTTCATTTTACTTTATGGATGTCATTTTATACCTTTATATCTTGTTGTTTTATAATACCATATACTATTTTTTAAATAAATACATTTTAGCATATATAGACTGTCTCAACAAAGTAGGGAAGAATCCCATGGTGGACTGCAACTCTGACATTTTAATGGGTCCTTAATAAACCAAGATCCCAAAAGTCCAACAGAATACAACTTACTTTTGCGTTGACTTTGAAGTTAATATTTGCTACTATATTGTATGGGTCCGTTCATGGATTATCCAACTGAACTTAATGGTTATACATTTTATGTCTACAATGATACCAGGACAGATTTTGATGTCATTTAATAATGGACATGCAAATTATTTACATGTTATCCAAGAATTAATGTAATTCCAACAAACATGAGCAAAGATGGTTTGGTTGATAAAATGTGTTACCATAGTAATGTTAAGTAGATCTCATTGTAGGATTAAAATGAGCAGATAAATTTGCTTTAGTTTTTTTTTTTTTTTCCAATAGAGCAGATTTTATTCATGGATCCAATTCTTTAATTCTATTATTATTATTATTATTATTATTATTATTATTATTATTAACAAAACTATATTTAAATTTGTAGACAACTAAATGTTGAACAATTTTGCAAATTTACATTTTTTAAATTTGCAATTTTAAAGATTTTCTCTAATCAGTTTAGTGGTGACAATCTTTTGTTTCAATAGGCAATGGACACAATCATGAATGTAAGAACTTTCTTTGGTTAGAAATTCAGCCATGATTTTCTTATAGTGGCTTGGTTGGTAGGCTTAGTTCTTTCTACTAACTAATAATCTTTCTTTTACAAATTAGAGTATAACATTTTTTTTGTTTTTTAGTAAAGATAAGGTAAAGAACCTAAGAAAAACAATTTGGGTAAAATACTATCTTTAAAGGGTTATTAAGTTAGCAGAATTTTTAAATGTTTTTAAGTATTATATTTCTATTGACTTGACTTATACAGATCTGTTCCTTAGCCGAAACTTGATTTTCCGATTGTTGGCGCAATGTGTATAGGACACATAGTTTCATGCATTAATTGAAATAGAATTTTATAAAATCTTGAAAGCAACAATTTTGCGTGTTGTTATTTCAGTTTCAAGATGTTTATTCAACATTTTTTCATTGGAAGTTTGGCACATAGTATTTCATCAGCTAGGTGTATACATGGTATGAAAGATGTTTGATTATCATGTAATATTTCCAATACACTATGAAGAGTGTCTGTAATTGGTCTGTTTCAGAACCAGAGCTCGTCATACTGGATACAGGATGGTTTTGTTTCCTAAACAATATGAGAATCATTATTGTATCTCGAGGATTATTGTTACAGTTTAACCATAGCCAAAACCTGGAAAACTTAAAGGCCTATTCTAATCTACCATGTTAGCCATTATGCAAATATCTTCCAAAATGGGTTCTAGTTGTATGATAACGATGTATGTATGATAACAAAAGGCAGGAGCTCAACCATAACATGGAAGAAAATTGGATGAAAGAGATTTTTTTAGACCATTATCTCATATCTGCCGGTTCCATTTACTATTTGCTTAATAATTTCTATATCTATAATATAATGACCATTTTACTATATCTTTCCCTATATCTCTACAGATATCAAAAACTTATATTTGAAGTCACAATAGAGAAAGCTTCTCCGATCAGTACAATAAGATATATATGTATATGAAAAATTCACAAAAATAAGACATTATCATCCATCACTCAGTTTCTGCAGATATGGTTTATTCTATATAATACAGTATTAGCCTTCTAGTTCCTTTATTTCATGGCCCATGTCTTCCATCCTCACCCATTCCCAATATGAAGTGAACTAAGACTTGTGGTGCTTTAGGCCAGACATGGCCTAATTAATGATTTCTTCGCTATAATCCTGAAGTTTTCACTATGTACACTTCCAAAATTGCTCCATAATTTGCCCTGAAGATCACTGCTCTTATATTACTGAAGACCTTTGTAGCTGGTCACCCAGAAAAATTTTAACCAACTGATATTCCAGCTCGCTGTCTTCCTGAAGAGTAGCAAAAGCTTAACCAGTATTTCTCTATTCATGTGTTCATAGTTGTTGTAGTTATTTGACACAAGGATTGTCCATAGATATCTGAAACACCTGCCTGCCATGTTTCATCTTCTTGTCAGAAGTTCCTACAAAAACAGTTTCCTGTTGCTCTTGGGTGTTTTTAGAGTTTCGTGGTCTTCAGCTGTATGGCCATTATTATAGGGTATACCTAACAACTTATCTCCCCATCGCTGTCATGTGTGTGAATAGGCTATAAGGCTACATTTCTTGTACTTATATTGTTTGGGTCCAGTGGCTCTTCAAGTGTTTTCTACAATTTGCGGAATCATCTTAATTTTTAATCCCATTGGTTGGGGTGCTTTATCTTTTTATCTACAATATTATTCTGGGTACATGTACTGTTCTTTTTGATGGCTTACTGAATTTTATTATTTTGCAATATTTAATCAATTATAGAGGAAACCAACAAAATTTTGACAAAATTATTAGTTTACTTTCTTAGATTTATAACAGTTGATTCTTTATTATTTCTCAGAACCAAACTTGTGTAGTAAGTGTCCAAAACTTTAGCATCTTAAACCCATCATTGAATTGTTTTATTCTAGATTTATTTCTCTGTAACATTATCCTAATTTTTCATGCTATGTGTTGGGGAATATTATCAGTTTGCTCCTAGTATTATTTTGGGTACACATACTTTTCCTTTTATACCTGAATGTTTTTTGCTATTTCTCCAAATTGAATATAATAAAAAGAAAACTTTCCAGATATCCACAAATTTATCAGTTTTTTTGCTTAGATTAAATTACATTTTGATTCTTTAATTATATGTTTTATTTTTCTTTATTATTCCTCAAACCCAAATTTATACAGTGGATATCTAAGACTTAGGTATCTTAAAACCATAATCTAACTACCTAATTCTAACTTTCTATCTCTCTGACATGTAATTGTTTTAATTGTTATAATATGAAAAAATAGACAAACTAACAACATAAAATATAAAGAAAATAAAATGTATCAATAAATTAAAAATGTGTCAAAAATTTCAGTAAATATATGAGTCTAATAAATCTGAGTTAATATATCTAAAATACTAATATAAAGACATTGCAATTCTATGTTTTCTCCTCTGAGCGCCGCTGTTTAACCACTAAGGAGAATAAATGCAGAACTGGAAAAGCACTGGTGTTTTGTTCTTCCATAGCCATTGCTGATCTGCAGAATGAAACACAACCATTTTCTGGATTCTCCTGGAAACTGAGCTAAGGATACAACTGAAATAGAGAATTACAGATATTATTAATATTTCTTGATTAAGATTTCCTTTGGATGACAAAGAATTACTGGATATTCAAAGAAAAGAATCACTGAGAATGGATAAGAAGCAACCTCCTATACAGGGCTGCAAAGGAATCAGATGGCAAGTAATCTATGTCTTATTCCATTATCTGTATTATTCAGTCTCTGGGCAGATTCATTATTCTATTGTAGAAGAAATGAGGAAAGACTCTGTTATAGCAAATATTGCAGATGACCTGGGATTAGATATTAAGCAGCTCTCATCTAGAAAACTGAGGATTGTATCCAGAGATTCAGAGAGATATTTCTATGTAAATCTGGATAATGGGAATCTGTATATTAAGGACAGGATAGACAGAGAGACATTGTGTGGGGAAGAAGCTTCTTGTTTCCTAACATTTGATGCTGTGGTGGAAAATCCTTTGAATATTTTTAAAATCAAAATTGAGATTCAAGATATAAATGATAATTCTCCGCAGTTTTTTCCCAATAAAATTAATTTAGAAATAATTGAATTTGCATCACCAGGCTCAAAATTTGCTTTACATAGTGCAGAAGATCCAGATCTTGGTAGTAATTCAGTGCAGACATACAAGCTCAGTGATAACCAGTATTTTACACTCACTGAGAATAGCAGAACAGATGGGAGTAAATTTCTAGAGCTTGTTCTAGAGAAACCATTAGATCGAGAGACACAAGACACTCATGAATTAATACTAACAGCATTGGATGGAGGAAATCCTATCAAGTCTGGTACAACATTACTAAAGATAATTGTTATAGATGCCAATGACAATGCCCCTATATTTACCCAACATATTTATAAGGTCACCTTAAAGGAGAATGTTCCAGTTAATTCAACAGTGATCATATTAAATGCAACTGACAGTGATGAAGGAGTGAATGCACAGATCACATATTCTTTTGTCAAGACATCTGGAAATATCCATCACACAGGAATATTTAGTATCAACCCAAATACTGGAGAGATCAAGATCAATGGAAACTTAGACTTTGAAGTAATAAAGAGTTATGAAATGTCTGTACAGGCAAAGGATGGAGGAGGCCTTGTAGCCCATTGTAAGGTGGTGGTAGAGGTGACTGATGTAAATGACAATGCTCCTGAGATATCCCTCACCTCATTGTCTTCTCCTATTCCTGAGGACTCCAAACCTGGAACAATGATAGCTCTGATTGAGGTTCGTGATAAAGATTCTGGAGAAAATGCAGATGTTGACTGTCAAATACTGGAGGATGTTCCCTTTAACCTATTAATATTAGAAAATTACTATAAACTAGTTTTGCAAACTGCTATAGACAGAGAGAAAATATCTTCTTATAATATCACCATTATTGCTACAGATAGAGGATCTCCATCTCTTTCCAGTAGACACAGTCTTAGATTGGAGATTTTAGATGTCAATGATAATCCACCAATATTTGCCAAATCTACTTTTGTGGCTTATGTGCCAGAGAACAATTTACCAGGAGCCTCAATATTCAGTATACAAGCCTCAGATCCTGATACTGGAGACAATGCTAAAATCATTTACACAATTTCCAGCCCCATTACAGAACCTCTATCAATGTCATCTTATCTCTCCATCAATATAGAGACCGGGGTTCTCTATGCTCAAAGATCATTTGACTATGAGCAGAACAAGGAGTTTATAATAGAAGTCACAGCCTCAGACAATGGATCCCCCTCTCTGAGCAGCAACGCTACATTACTTATCCATGTAGTAGACCAGAATGATAATTCACCAAAGATCTTGTACCCATCAGCAGATATTGGTGGCTCGGCTGTGTTTGAGATGGTGCCTTTTGCCTCTGAGCCGGGTTCTTTAATAACTAAGGTGGTGGCAGTGGATGCAGACTCTGGACATAATGCTTGGCTCTCTTACCACTTTCTACAAGTGTCAGACACAGCCCATTTTGTGATAAGTGAGCACACAGGTGAGATCAGAACATCTCGTAGCTTTCAGGAAAAGGACGTGTTGAATTACAAGGTTGTGGTGATGGTGAAGGACAATGGAGATCCCGCTCTCTCTGCTACAACCACCTTAAGTCTTATTATTGCCGATGACTTTCAACAGGTTGTTCCTAAACTCAACAATCAAGTGAAAGATGAAGAAACTCAGAACAACTTACAGTTATACTTACTGGTCGCACTTGCTCTCATTTCCTTACTTTTTATATTGACTGTCATGGTGGTCATTATATCAAAATGTAAGCAGCCCAAACCCTCAGCTGCCTTCTCTTCTCTCACTACAAATCTGTATCCTCCAATTGACCCCAGGACATTCTCCATGTACAGTGATGGGACATTACCATTACCGTACTCCTATAATGTCTGTGTGGCATTAGATTCTGCTGAGGGCGACTTTACTTACATGAATCCAAATGGAAATGTTCCTGTGGAAAACCTGATTGATGCCGATAATGTGGAACAAGGGGCCAAAGATTCTCTAGGCAATGAACAGGTAAGACATTTTCTTCATGCTACATGAAGTTCTATAAAATCTATACATGGTAATGTTTAGAATTACTTTCAGTAGTTGTGTTTTCATGGAATTTTACTAATGACTTTATACAGTATCTATTATCTGCAAATCATAGATTGATATCTAGTAAGGTTTATCATATAGCTTTTTAGGGTAAGAAATGAGCAAAAGCCCTTAAAGAGCTATGCACCAACAAAACCCAAAATGGTTTCAATCAAATCAAATCTCCATTTGTTTCTGATTTTGGACTCTGACGTCTTTTACAAAGTCTACAGTACAAGTTAAAAATAAAGTATTTCTTGACTTTTCAGTAGAAAACATACAGGTATCTAAAGGAAAACAGTAGAAATATTACCCACAATTGTCACAGTTAAAGTTCTGCAGAATGTTGTCAGATTTAAATTGAAAATGGCTCCTGTATATTGGACGGACTGTGTGGTTTTCCCAAAAAAGATAAGGACGTTTATAACAAGGATCAATGTTACAGTTTGTTTAACCATACCCAGAAAACTAAGAACAGATCAATCGTATTATTAATGTTGTTGATTGTTAATTATCTTCCAACATGAGTTCTATAAGTTCTAGTCCAAGCTCAACTATCAATAGGTACAGACATGTGTAAGTGACTAATGGTTGTGTAAAGGTAATTTCTGAGTCTACCTAATGTTGACAGTTCCATCTTTCAATTAAAATGCTATGCACGTAAAATTAATCTATCCTTTTTACAAAATAGGTAATAAAATGCAGATCAGTGGGGGCACCTAAATAAAGTTGTGGTTTTACACCGCCATTCTATTTATTTTGATGACCATCAAAGATTCTATTAAAATGAATGGAGCAAAGAACCACCTTCTGCATGACCACTGTTCCTTATAGGCTAGGATGTAAAGCAGCCTCATTCTCTGGATTGCTTGGGGGGCTAGTGGTTTGACCCCTACCAATCTATAACTCATCCTTAATCCTATGGAGAGGGATTGGTTGATTTTGTGAGTAACATTCTTTAATTCGTCATTTTCGACATATGATGTTCCGACATTGCTGTGCATTACCCAAGGGTCCTGTTATTTTAGAATTTTCTACAGAATATTCAGAGGAAAGTCATCATATCTTTTGTATATCTATAGATGAAGCAACATTAGGTTGTCAAAATTAGATATCTAAGTTAAAGATATCCTAGAATAGAATGAGATAGAATAGAAATGTTATGCTATAGTAGTGACTTGTATTCCAACATTAATACACCAGGTATGGTAAATGAGTTGTCGTCACCTGTCCTCCACATGTGCCCACTCATGCTTATACAGTGACAATTGCATTTGACAGACCGTTTTTTTTTACTTCCCCTTGCTTAAGATTATTGAATTGCCATCACCTATAGTATATAGTATTTTCTAGGAAGGATCTGCGACCACTTCTGTATTACCACTTGCCCCTGAAACTACTTTGTTGTGATATTATTATGTTGCTTAGCGGTTGGTTTGAGTTTCTACATCTTCGATACCAAATTCTCCAATTGTCTCCCCTCCACTGTGATTGAGAAGCTGGTTAGCTGGGGTGTCCCTAAATGTAGCGACCTCAGCCTCACCAATTTCTCCAGTCTTTTTTTATCTGCCTGTTATATGGGACTTCCCAACTGGTTGTTGAAAACTAGATCACAGTCCCTACTATAGTCTGATAGAAGATTGCTAACATAGTCCTGTGTTGTCTACCAATTTAATATCTTCATATAGTTCATTTACCTATAGCTGTAAGATTTGCTATTTTATTATTCATCATACCCACAGCAGTTAAATTGTATCTATGGACATTAAATCCATCATCTAACCTATGTATATATGTGATGAGATTACTATCTGAAGATGTGTAGATGTCCTTGATTATTTTATTGCTATTACCACCATATATTCTATTGTTCTATTATTCTACTCTGGATAAGAAAATGCTATTTATAAAAAAAAAAAAATCACAAATCTGAAATTCCTATATCTAACATTGTGCTTTCCTATATATTCGGATTAGCATGACTTATACAGTATTTAATGTTTTTCATATATTATACTTCTTTATAAAATAAAAAGATAAGGAAAAAATATATTTCTCTGTGTTTTATGGTTCCTAAAGCCAATTCATTGTTGGGGTAAAAATTGCACATAATAATATCAGCAAAGAAATACAAAAGTAAATTAAATTGTAAAGAATAATGTTAATAAAATAAAGAATTTTCACAATTTCAAGTTGATACCTTAAACAATAAAACACAGACATTGCAATTCTGTATTTTCACCTCTGAGCGCCGCTATATAACCAGAAAGGAGAAAATTCAGAACTTGAAATCCACTAGCAATTTTCAACAGACACATCCTCTTCTGCAAAGACAACGTCAGCCATCTTCTGGATTCTCCCAGACACAGGATCTAAGGATAAAATTAAGAAGAGAATTAAAGATATTATTAGTTTTGTATTTAACACTGGCATTGGATGACATTCTGGATACTCACTGGAAATAATTACAGAGGAAGGAGAAGATGGAACTTCTTATACAGGGCTGCAAAGGATTCAGATGGCAAGTAACAATCTCTCTCTTATTGTCTTGGCTGTGTCATTCAGTCTCTGGGCAGATTCATTATTCTATTGTAGAAGAAATGAGGAAAGACTCTGTTATAGCAAATATTGCAGATGACCTTGGATTAGATATTAAGCAGCTCTCATCTAGAAAACTGAGGATTGTATCCAGAGCTTCAGAGAGATATTTCTATGTAAATAAGGATAATGGGAATCTGTATATTAAAGACAGGATAGACAGAGAGACATTGTGTGAGGCAGAATCTTCTTGTTTCCTAACATTTGATGTTGTGATTGAAAACCCATTAAATATTTTTATGATCAAGATTGACATTCAGGATATAAATGATAATTCTCCGCAGTTTTTTTCTGATAAAATTATATCAGAAATAATTGAATCTGCAACACCAGGAACAAAATTTGCTCTAAAAAGTGCAGGAGACCCAGATCTTGGTAGTAATTCAGTGCAGACATACAAGCTCAGTGATAACCAGTATTTTACACTCACTGAGAATATCAGGACAGATGGGAGTAAATTTCCAGAATTGGTTCTAGAGAAACCATTAGATCGAGAGACACAAGACACTCATGAATTAATACTAACAGCATTGGATGGAGGAAATCCTATCAAGTCTGGTACAACATTACTAAAGATAATTGTTACAGACGTCAATGACAATGCCCCTATATTTACCCAAGATATGTATAAGGTGTCTTTAAAGGAGAATGTCCCAGTTAATTCTACAGTGATCATAGTAAATGCAACTGACAGTGATGAAGGAGTCAATGCTGAGATCACATATTCTTTTTTTAAAACATCTGAAAAAATCCAAAACACAGTAATATTTAGTATCAACTCAAAAACTGGAGAAATCAAAATCAATGGAAGCTTAGACTTTGAGGTAACAAAGAATTATGAGCTATCTATAGAAGCAAAGGATGGAGGAGGCCTTGTAGCCCATTGTAAGGTACTGGTAGAGGTGCTAGATGTGAATGACAATGCTCCTGAGATAGCCCTCACCTCATTGTCTTCTCCTATTCCTGAGGACTCCAAACCTGGAACAATGATAGCTCTGATTGAGGTTCATGATCAAGATTCTGGAGATAATGCAGATGTTGACTGTCAAATACTGGAAGATGTTCCATTTGACTTATTATCATTAGGAAATTACTATAAACTTGTTCTAAAAACTCCTATAGACAGAGAGAAAACATCTTCCTATAATATCACCATTATTGCTACAGATAGAGGATCTCCATCTCTTTCCAGTAGACACAGTCTTAGATTGGAGATATCAGATGTCAATGACAATCCACCAATGTTTGTCAAATCTACTTTTGTGGCTTATGTGCCAGAGAACAATTTACCAGGAGCCTCAATATTCAGTATACAAGCCTCAGATCCTGATACTGGAGACAATGCTAAAATCATTTACACAATTTCCAGCCCCATTACAGAACCTCTATCAATGTCATCTTATCTCTCCATCAATATAGAGACCGGGGTTCTCTACGCTCAAAGATCATTTGACTATGAGCAGAACAAGGAGTTTATAATAGAAGTCACAGCCTCAGACAATGGATCCCCCTCTCTGAGCAGCAACGCTACATTACTTATCCATGTAGTAGACCAGAATGATAATTCACCAAAGATCTTGTACCCATCAGCAGATATTGGTGGGTCGGCTGTGTTTGAGATGGTGCCTTTTGCCTCTGAGCCGGGTTCTTTAATAACTAAGGTGGTGGCAGTGGATGCAGACTCTGGACATAATGCTTGGCTCTCTTACCACTTTCTACAAGTGTCAGACACAGCTCATTTTGTGATAAGTGAGCACACGGGTGAGATCAGAACATCTCGTAGCTTTCAGGAAAAGGACGTGTTGAATTACAAGGTTGTGGTGATGGTGAAGGACAATGGAGATCCCGCTCTCTCTGCTACAACCACCTTAAGTCTTATTATTGCCGATGACTTTCAACAGGTTGTTCCTAAACTCATCAATCAAGTGAAAGATGAAGAAACTCAGAACAACTTACAGTTATACTTACTGGTTGCGCTTGCTCTTATTTCCTTACTTTTTATATTAACTGTCATGGTGGTCATTATATCAAAATGTAAGCAGCCCAAACCCTCAGCTGCCTTCTCTTCTCTCACTACAAATCTGTATCCTCCAATTGACCCCAGGACATTCTCCATGTACAGTGATGGGACATTACCATTACCGTACTCCTATAATGTCTGTGTGGCATTAGATTCTGCTGAGGGTGACTTTACTTACATGAATCCAAATGGAAATGTCCCTGTGGAAAACCTGATCGATGCCGATAATGTGGAACAGGGAACTGAAAATTTTAAAGAAGCTTCTCCAAGCAATGACCAGGTAAGATGGTGGACCTTTTGGCTTGCTTTGTGATTTTCTATTAGATGTGTAATCCATGTTTTGATTATAAACTATTCCTTTTCAATAACAACAAAGACGGAGTTGTATCCACTAAGATAATATTTGCCTAATTTTACAAATTTACTTATGATTGAGAAATTATTTGCACCTTATACGATGTTTTTTTAACTCAATCGGCATTGCAAGTATCTAAGAGATGATACCAACTGGGCACTTTGTAGTATATGGTATTTGAGCACCATTCTCTTCCAATAAATCTCAGCTATGTACCTATAGAAGGGTCTAAAATACACTTAATTAACTTGTTATAAAAGTGATCTTGAACAGAACCTAGATAGTGCAAATACAATATCCAACGTTAGACCCCATCTTTGCCTCCACATCAGAGATACCCATACTTCTGCATTCATGAGGTTATTACAGATTTGCTAAGTGATGTAAGATATTTGACTTTAATACAAAGTGGTATAAAAAAAACACACCAAGTCCTCTATATCATGAATGTTAATAAAGAGATTTTATCCTATAGACTATTTTTAAAGACTCTGATATTAAAACAATATTAATAAGGTTTTTGGTGAAAATGAGGGAAAAATCACAATGTAAGATATACAAGATTGCAAACAATTGCCTTAAAATTAATTAAATATTAATTAAATCGATTTGTTTGTAATTTTTATATAACATTCAAGTCTATGGTGTGTATGTGTCTTCTAATCTCAAGACTATAACAGGGTTTTAGGTCCCAATGTTCTTGACAATATTCGGATACTCACGTCGGACCTGCACCTCATTTACTTTTGGAAGGTTTCAAAAATGAAAGATTTTTTTGCAGATTGTGATGTAATATGTAATTTAGTTGTTTACTAATGAGGAAAAAGGATTTTATGGATTTTATAATTTTCAGTTATTATTTATATATGGATTATTTAAAATTTAGGGCCATAAATAGGTAACAAGAGAATAATAGCTAAAAACATACAGAATCGAAATTGGTATGGTGGATAGGTTACTTGGGGGATATGTAATTTGTTAAATGTGTGTATTATATATGTTTTTCGGTATGATAAGTAGCAATCCCCAAGTTCCAGCTCTACGAGGAGTCTCCCAATTGTGTATTATTTTATAAGATGCGTAGACTGATAGAATTGTCTTCATGTGTACTTGTTCTTTTCAGAGAACCTTCCATTATATATAGCTACAGATACGTCCTTTCATACTTTTCCTCTTTACAGAATATGTTAAGCACTTCTTCTCAAAGAAACATGTAGTAATACTGTAAAAGGTTCTCATGTAAGATTGTCATATCGAAAGTGTGCCGACTATAAAAGGTCATAAACTGTATAAACTTGGAAGTTTCACAACCTCTTCTACTTAACATGGGGTGAATGATATTGTGTATCCTATAGATTATTGAAAGTTTATTAGAACTTTACAGTTTATAAAACCTTTATCTTAAAACTCAAACTTTTTGCCCACTTTCCATGCCAAAGATTAATTGCAAGGATATAATCTGACCCAGTGGTGTTGCTATAGATGGTGTGAAACGTGGGGGCAAGTTGCACCTAAGCCCTTGTAACCTACCTCAGTTATATATGAACACTCAAGTATTTTAAAAGAAACATGTTACATGGGATTTATAATTTCACATTTGGCGCTGAGGACTCGGATCTCTAGACATATGACCTGAATTCTACCTTATATATGTATCATACTGTAAATGAAGCTACTTACAATAATGTATATGAAACAAAAACATAACTAAGAATAATTTCATAATCAAGTGGAATAGTCAATATACCAATCTAATGTACATCCATAACCCATCCTACACTGCATTACTGTACATTAGGTTTCCTCTTAATACCAGTCAGTGAGTGTCCTGAGCCTACAGTGGGTGTCACAGTGTCACAGATACAAGCTTCTAGTATTGATAGGAATTTATTAGTTATTCTTTTCTTAAAACTTTTTTGTCCATTTTACCAAATAACATAAAATATAACACAAATCCTGCAGAGTTTTCTTTATATAGAAGTTACAAAAACACACAAAATGTTTTTCTTAATTATTTAGATTTCAGGTTAAAAAAAAAAAACAACAAATAAAATGACAAAATTGCAATTCTACAATTTCACCTCTGAGCGCCGCTGTTTAACCAGAATAGAGAATTCAGACCTGGAAATTCACTGGTGTTTTCCTCTCATGCACATACTGGAGATATACAACAAGGAGCACAGCCATTTTCTGGATTCTCCTGGACACAGGGAAAGACTGCAATTTATTATACAGAAAAGATTGGATCATACATTTCTTTATATTCATTATGTGACTAAGCCTTTCTGGATATTTTATTGGAAATATTTCTAAAGGATGCATAAGATGGAATCTCCCATAAAGGGCTGCAGAGGACTCAGATGGCAAGTAACAATCTATGTCTTATTTTCTTGGCTGTGTCATTCAGTCTCTGGGCAGATTCATTATTCTATTGTAGAAGAAATGAGGAAAGACTCTGTTATAGCAAATATTGCAGATGACCTTGGATTAGATATTAAGCAGCTCTCATCTAGAAAACTGAGGATTGTATCCAGAGCTTCAGAGAGATATTTCTATGTAAATAAGGATAATGGGAATCTGTATATTAAGGACAGGATAGACAGGGAGACATTGTGTGGGGCAGAAGCTTCTTGTACCTTATCATTTGATGTTGTGGTGGAAAATCCTTTCAATAATTTTAAGGTGAAAGTTGACATTCAGGATATAAATGATAATTCTCCTCAGTTCTATCATGATAAATTTACTCTGGAAATGATTGAATTAACATCACCAGGAGCAAAATTTGCTCTACATACTGCAAAAGATCCAGATCTTGGTAGTAATTCAGTGCAGACATACAAGCTCAGTGATAACCAGTATTTTACACTCACTGAGAATGTCATAGCAGAGGGAAGTAAAGCTCTAGAGCTTGTTCTAGAGAAACCATTAGATCGAGAGACACAAGACACTCATGAATTAATACTAACAGCATTGGATGGAGGAAATCCTATCAAGTCTGGTACAACATTACTAAAGATAATTGTTACAGATGTCAATGACAACGCCCCTATATTTACTCAACATATGTACAAGGTGTCCTTAAAGGAGAATGTTCCAGTTAGTTCTACAGTGATCATAGTAAATGCAACTGACAGTGATGAAGGAATCAATGCAGAGATCATTTATTCTTTTAGTGAGACATCTGGGAATGTCCATCACACAGGAATATTTAGTATCAACCCAAATACTGGAGAGATCAAGATCAATGGAAACTTAGACTTTGAAGTAACAAAGAATTATGAGCTATCTATAGAAGCAAAGGATGGGGGAGGCCTTGTAGCCCATTGTAAGGTACTGGTAGAAGTGACTGATGTGAATGACAATGCTCCTGAGATATCCCTCACCTCATTGTCTTCTCCTATTCCTGAGGACTCCAAACCTGGAACAATGATAGCTCTGATTGAAGTTCATGACAAAGATTCTGGAGATAATGCAGATGTTGACTGTCAAATACTGGAGGATGTTCCCTTTGACTTATTATCCTCAGACACTTACTATAGACTTGTTTTAGGAAAATTTATAGACAGAGAGAAAACATCTTCTTATAATCTCACCATTATCGCTACAAATAGAGGATTTCCATCTCTTTCCAGTAGACGCAGTCTTAGATTGGAGATATCAGATGTCAATGATAATCCACCAATATTTGCCAAATCTATTTTTGTGGCTTATGTGCCAGAGAACAATTTACCAGGAGCCTCAATATTCAGTATACAAGCCTCAGATCCTGATACTGGAGACAATGCTAAAATCATTTACACAATTTCCAGCCCCATTACAAAACCTCTATCAATGTCATCTTATCTCTCCATCAATATAGAGACCGGGGTTCTCTACGCTCAAAGATCATTTGACTATGAGCAGAACAAGGAGTTTATAATAGAAGTCACAGCCTCAGACAATGGATCCCCCTCTCTGAGCAGCAACGCTACATTACTTATCCATGTAGTAGACCAGAATGATAATTCACCAAAGATCTTGTACCCATCAGCAGATATTGGTGGCTCGGCTGTGTTTGAGATGGTGCCTTTTGCCTCTGAGCCGGGTTCTTTAATAACTAAGGTGGTGGCAGTGGATGCAGACTCTGGACATAATGCTTGGCTCTCTTACCACTTTCTACAAGTGTCAGACACAGCTCATTTTGTGATAAGTGAGCACACAGGTGAGATCAGAGCATCTCGTAGCTTTCAGGAAAAGGATGTGTTGAATTACAAGGTTGTGGTGATGGTGAAGGACAATGGAGATCCCGCTCTCTCTGCTACAACCACCTTAAGTCTTATTATTGCCGATGACTTTCAACAGGTTGTTCCTAAACTCATCAATCAAGTGAAAGACGAAGAAACTCAGAACAACTTACAGTTATACTTACTGGTTGCACTTGCTCTTATTTCCTTACTTTTTATATTAACTGTCATGGTGGTCATAATATCAAAATGTAAGCAGCCCAAACCTTCACCTGCCTTCTCTTCTCTCACTACGAATCTGTATCCTCCAATTGACCCCAGGACATTCTCCATGTACAGTGATGGGACATTACCATTACCGTACTCCTATAACATCTGTGTGGCATTAGATTCTGCTGAGGGCGACTTTACTTACATGAATCCAAATGGAAATGTTCCCGTGGAAAACCTGATCGATGCCGATAATGTGGAACAAGGAGCTGAAAGTTTCAAAAATGCTTCTCCAAGCACTGACCAGGTGAGAATTACAAATTTTTGAAGCTCTTTATTATCTTCCACCAGATTTATAATCTGGTTATTGTTGTTTTATTGATATTGGTTAAAAAAAATAACTAAAAACCAAATATTTAGTTTCAAAAAGCACAAAGAATGATGTAATCGCTCGTCTTATTATCATCTTCTTATTCCTAGGTATTTTCAATAGTTAGTATAAGGAAACAAATATACCAATAAGTCTTCTTTAGAAGGCAGCTCCATGTACATCAATACTTGATTTTCCACAAACCTAGTGGCATGATCTAAGATTAAAACCAAACCAGATTATCTCCTCCACATAGAAGAGTCCCATCTGTAGACATCTTTCTTGAGGTTATTGCACCTCATCAGTCCGTCGCAAGGTGCTGACTTGCTAGCTGAGAAGTCATAGGCATAAATCAGGAGGGTTACTATGTCTTCTTCAAGAGATTGCTATTGCAGGAAACCTTTTGGAATACAAGAACTTTTACACTATATTTTTCCTGCTATGAATTCTTGGTGTTTGATATAAATTTTGGTGGAAAGCCATAGTCCCGGGTATACAGGCTTGCAAATAATCTATACTATAAGTAGTTGCCTCAAAATTGTTTAAAAATTTCTTGAAAGTGGTTAAATCTATACATGTATATGTATTCAACTCTCAAGTATATATGACCCAAACCTCGATCATAAATGTCAGCAAGTCATACTATATTGTGACACTGTTTTATCTTAAGGGCTTGTTTATATACTTTGATTCTACAGCCCCATAATACCGCTTCCTTATTGCAGAGCACAAACATTTTTGGCTGATATTTAGGGTCAGTTGGGGACACAGGTATGCTATATTTTTATCTTGGTCGTATCCGATGCTATATTTTTAGTATGAGCTGGGAAGAATAAACTACTTGATGTCATGCAGGATATTTAGGAGAAATAAGCAAAGAAAAAGAAGTGGCGCTCTAATAGGGTTGTACATACTTTATACCGTAAACAGTTTCTTTGAAATTCCTAAAAAAATCAACTGAAAAGGTGAATCTGTAATATTGATACACAATTTCAAGAGGTTATCCAGGACTATAAAACATGGCTGCTTTCTTATAGAAAGAGCTCCACCTCCTCTATTTAGGAAGTGACATCACATCTGCTGGTCACATGGCCATGATGCAACTCAGTCTCATCTATTTGCCTGAGAATAAGTATAGCTCTGTCTGAACAAAGGAAGTCCCGTTCTATAGTTCTGGACAACTCCTTTAACAGTACAAAGCCTATTTGCATTCTACTCTAAAACCTAAAGTAGGGTCAACATTGTTGACAACAGTCAGAGTTACACAGGTCCGACCACAAACTAATTTATTTGGAAAGCTTTTAAAAGTTAAACAAGTTTTTTTCAGTAAAAAGTTTTAAGATTATGATGTAATATAAAGACATAACGGCAAAACAAGTATAAACAGTGATATGAAGTTGGCAATATGACATATATTTACTTATGGGAATTAGAAATTTTCAATATTTTTATAATTGTTAGTTACTAATTGTATTGGTTATGTTAAAAATAGAAATATTATTGACTAAACGATTGGAACATTCAATAATGAATGACGTTGATATTATAGACTTTGGCGTGGAATATGGATTATTGAAGGACGAGTGATTTGCAAAATGAGTAGATTATACGTGTATTTGTACAAAGTCTGTCATTGGGTGCACTCTGCATTCATTCACCTACAGTACCTGCTGTAGGATAGTGTCTAATGTCTACATACGACTTGGTGCTAGTTTTATATTAGTAAACCTATATAATGTAGTATATTAGTGTATTAGTTCAATTATTACATGGATTCTTGTTGTTTAAATCACGCATGTTATATATATATATATATATATATATATATATATATATATATATATATATATAGTAAGACCAGTGGTACATCTACTACACCCTGGTTCAGCATCTTGGTGGAGCCAACGAACCCACTGACTATTATTATTATATTATAGATTATAGTATTATAGATGGTATTATAGATGACATATGGTATCTTGTATCTCTACTTTCAAATTGTGCGGTGGGAACAAGAACTCTGATTTGTTGACTGCCTATGATCTAAGTTTTATGTCCTAGTACCTTAATGTGCATTATACAGATTTACACAATTACTGTACTATTCCATGTATGAAATATATATTTAAAACAATATATAGCCAGGAATTCTTACAATAATACATAGGAATGTCTTTATATTCCTCCTCAACAAATTCAAGATCCAGTCCGCATTGCTTTATTGTCGATATGATTTCCTCTTTATAACCTGTAGTGAGTTTCCTGAGGCCGCAGTGAATGTTATAACTTCATGGCTACAATCTTCTAATATTCAAAAGGTTTTTATTTAAAATGTAAAGTTTTTTAAGATTTTTTAATTTTTTTACATTTTATATAATAACATAAAATACAACATAAATTATGCAAAGTTTTCTTAATGCAAAAAATTACAAAAACACAAAATAGTTTTATAATATTTAGAGTTCAGGATTAAATAACAAATAAAATGAGATTGTAATTCTACATTTTGTCCTCTGAGCGCCGCTGTTTAACCAGAAAGGAGAAATATTCAGACCTAGAAATTCACTGGTGTTTTCCTCTAATGCACATACTGGAGATATACAACAAGAAGCACAGCCATTTTCTGGATTCTCCTGGACACAGGGAAAGACTACAATTTAAAATACAGAAATATTGGATCAAGAATTTCTTTATATTCATTATGTGACTAAGCCTTTCTGGATATTTTATTGGAAGTATTTCTAAACGATGGATAAGATGGAATCTCCCACAAAGGGCTGCAGAGGAATCAGATGGCAAGTAACAATCTCTCTCTTATTTTCTTGGCTGTGTCATTCAGTCTCTGGGCAGATTCATTATTCTATTGTAGAAGAAGTGAGGAAAGACTCTGTTATAGCAAATATTTCAGATGACCTGGGATTAGATATTAAGCAGCTCTCATCTAGAAAACTGAGGATTGTATCCAGAGCTTCAGAGAGATATTTCTATGTAAATCTGGATAATGGGAATCTGTATATTAAGGACAGGATAGACAGAGAGACATTGTGTGGGGCAGAAGCTTCTTGTACCTTAACATTTGATGCTGTGGTGGAAAATCCATTTAATGATTTTAATATCAAAATTGACATTCAGGATATAAATGATAATTCTCCGCAGTTCTATCATGATATGTTTTCTTTGGAAATGATTGAATTTACATCACCAGGAACAAGATTTGCTTTACATAGTGCAAAAGATCCAGATCTTGGTAGTAATTCAGTGCAGACATACAAGCTCAGTGATAACCAGTATTTTACACTCACTGAGAATATCAGGACAGATGGGAGTAAATTTCCAGAGCTTGTTCTAGAGAAACCATTAGATCGAGAGACACAAGACACTCATGAATTAATACTAACAGCATTGGATGGAGGAAATCCTATCAAGTCTGGCACAACATTACTGAAGATAATGGTTATAGATGCCAATGACAATGCCCCTATATTTACTCAAGATATGTACAAAGTCACCTTAAAAGAAAATACACCTGTTTATTCTACTGTAATTACATTAAATGCAATTGACTATGATGAAGGAGTTAATGCAGAGATCACATATTCTTTTAGTGAGACCTCTGGGAATGTCCATCACACAGGAATATTTAGTATCAACCCAAATACTGGAGAGATCAAAATCAATGGAAACTTGGATTTTGAGGTAACAAACAATTATGAACTGTCTGTACAAGCAAAGGATGGAGGAGGCCTTGTAGCCCATTGTAAGGTACTGGTAGAAGTGACCGATGTGAATGACAATGCTCCTGAGATATCCCTCACCTCATTGTCTTCTCCTATTCCTGAGGACTCAAAACCTGGAACAATGATTGCTCTGATTGAGGTTCATGATAAAGATTCTGGAGATAATTCTGATGTTGACTGTCAAATACTGGAGAATGTTCCCTTTGACTTATTATCGTCCAACACTTACTATAGACTTGTTTTAAAAACTTCTTTAGATAGAGAGAAAACATCTTCCTATAATATCACCATTATTGCTACAGATAGAGGATTTCCATCTCTTTCCGGTAGAAGAGCCATTAGATTGGAGATTTTAGATGTCAATGATAATCCACCAATTTTTGCCAAATCTACTTTTGTGGCTTATGTTCCAGAGAACAATTTACCAGGAGCCTCAATATTCAGTATACAAGCCTCAGATCCGGATACTGGAGACAATGCTAAAATCATTTACACAATTTCCAGCCCCATTACAGAACCTCTATCAATGTCATCTTATCTCTCCATCAATATAGAGACCGGGGTTCTCTACGCTCAAAGATCATTTGACTATGAGCAGAACAAGGAGTTTATAATAGAAGTCACAGCCTCAGACAATGGATCCCCCTCTCTGAGCAGCAATTCTACATTACGTATCCATGTAGTAGACCAGAATGATAATTCACCAAAGATCTTGTACCCATCAGGAGATAGTGGTGGGTCGGCTGTGTTTGAGATGGTGCCTTTTGCCTCTGAGCCGGGTTCTTTAATAACTAAGGTGGTGGCAGTGGATGCAGACTCTGGACATAATGCTTGGCTCTCTTACCACTTTCTACAAGTGTCAGACACAGCCCATTTTGTGATAAGTGAGCACACAGGTGAGATCAGAACATCTCATAGCTTTCAGGAAAAGGATGTGTTGAATTACAAGGTTGTGGTGATGGTGAAGGACAATGGAGATCCCGCTCTCTCTGCTACAACTACCTTAAGTCTTATTATTGCCGATGACTTTCAACAGGTTGTTCCTAAACTCAACAATCAAGTGAAAGATGAAGAAACTCAGAACAACTTACAGTTATACTTACTGGTCGCACTTGCTCTCATTTCCTTACTTTTTATATTAATTGTCATGGTGGTCATTATATCAAAATGTAAGCAGCCCAAACCTTCACCTGCCTTCTCTTCTCTCACTACAAATCTGTATCCTCCAATTGACCCCAGGACATTCTCCATGTACAGTGATGGGACATTACCATTACCGTACTCCTATAATGTCTGTGTGGCATTAGATTCTGCTGAAGGCGACTTTACTTACACGAACCCAAATGGAAATGTACCCGTGGAAAACCTGATTGATGCTGATAATGTGGAACAAGGAACTGAAAGTTTCAAAGAAGTTTCTCCAAGCGCTGACCAGGTGAGACTTTTCTCTGAGGTTCTTTCCCATTTGTAATATATGAAGTGAAGGAGCTGCGTCTTACCACTATCTGTGGCTTCTATGGAGGTGCAAGATCTTGCCTCCGGACCGGAGAGGAAATCAGCTGATGAAGATGAATGAAAAGAGATGATCTGCGGACACTCCTCGAGCCTAAAACATTCGTAGCTTTATTCCATATAAGTTAAAAAATAGTATACACAAGGTGTCCAAAGGAAAATACACACAGTGCGTTAAAAGAAGACGCTTACGCGTTTCGGGGTTGCCCCCTTAATCATAGCATAGCTATGATTAAGGGGGCAACCCCGAAACGCGTAAGCGTCTTCTTTTAACGCACTGTGTGTATTTTCCTTTGGACACCTTGTGTATACTATTTTTTAACTTATATGGAATAAAGCTACGAATGTTTTAGGCTCGAGGAGTGTCCGCAGATCATCTCTTTTCATTCATCTTCATCTTTCCCATTTGTGCCATTGGTATTTGATGTTGAGCAAAATCAATTATTTTGTTACACTAAGTACAAAAGTTGCATCCCAGTCCTTACTGTTAGATTGTTACTACAATACATATTATATTACATTACTAATTCAGAAATCTTTCACAATTCATACACTGGTCGTAGATTTCTGAGCATAGATAGTATTTGATAAATTTGACTGCTATATAGAAGAATAAAGGTATTTTATGAATAATAATTTTCAGTGTTAACTATCAGTATTTTTCCTGTGTTTGATTTATGCATCACTTATAGTAATGTATTGCTATTGAATTCTCTGACTTACCATATTTCAATTGTTCTATTTGTTTTACTTGTTTTCACTTGTGCAACATATTTTTCAACTATAGACCAGTTATAGTATGGGTTAAAGTTTAGTTTTTCAAAAAATATGAACTAGGCTTAATCCAGTTGATCCTGAAGACAGTCCTCATTATATGGTCTCATGATGTCTTCCATTGTGCATTAGAAAGTCTAAACTTATTTTTTCAACTTGCAACTTAATTACGATGTATGATAAGTGATGTTGAGCTACACTGATTTTGAAAAACAAAATAAAAATCTATTTGAAATTTCACTAAATCATACTTGAGGATTGTATGTATTTCTGATATCTCATTCTAGGCTATAAAGTGTGTGAATGCACCCTGTTCTGGGGTCTAAAATGGGGACTGAGTTAACAATGTTCATTGTCATTGAATGGATTTATATAGAGGTTGTTCTGGCAATGTTAGAGGTTTCTGAAGTTGAACCCAAATTTCTTTTGGTAAAGTGACCACATGAAGATATTATATATAACTAGTATTTACCAGCCAGGTCAGATATGTTTACTAATGGAGATTAGGAATTTTATAAATTGGTATAACTTTGAGTTACCAATTATCTTTATATTTCAATAACTTTTCAGACAACAAAGTCTCATTTAATAGACTATATAATTCTGGACCAAAATGAATTCCACATTATTTATAAATGTAGTTGTTTTCTGCCTGAAAAAGCTTTTTAAAGTTACTTCCCTATGAATATCTTTTTTTTTTTTTTTTTTTTTTTTTGCAACTTTGATGTTCACTCCCTGTTACTAGAGAAGTTCCCTCTATAGAAACCATTAAAAAAAGCAAGGTGGCTTCACAGTGAGTAGGAGGAGGGCAGACTCTCTTCACACTGTTTATGGAGAGAATGCATATTATTATACATGCCCCCTATCTTAGGGAGCAACACAAACTTTACCACAGCTACAATGGGACTATTAGCTACAGAAAAATTGAGAGGACACCTCATATGTAGGCTTACATAAAATATATTTCAACTGTTCATGAAAGCTCAGGCACTCTTTAAGTATTATAATCAGACATAATATAAAACAAATCACTTTCAGTGCCAAAATCCGCCCTTCCGCTCCCTGTGTGAATGGGGCCTTACACATTTTGCTTCTGTCTGCATATGCCCTGGTGACAATCATTTTAGCTACAGTGAAATATTTACCACATAGGTTATCATTTGGAATTGTTTTATTATGTCCTCCATAATATATTGTGATGATCAGAGATCAGTTATGTATTTCCAGTCCTGTATTTTTCTACATGCTCATATTAACCCTTCTTGATCACAGGTATGCAGTATGTCTGGTTTAATCAGAGGCACCTACACAGGCCTTTGTTTACATAAAAGTGTGAAAGTCATTAACTCAGTTCTTGGAATGCTTTGTCTTCCAATGCTGTTGGTAAACTCTCCATCTCTGGCTCAGACTTCAAAGGAGATATGGTTTTCTGATAATATTTGCCTAGGAGGACATGTCACAGTTACACTGGTAAATTCCTTGGGTGTTCCAGGTGGACCTGAGAATTCCAAGTCCAAACTTGCTACTGTTGAGAGCTGGAGAAAGGTCAAGACACTGAACTCATTACCCAAAGTGGAATGGGCTGTTATCCTTGGTGTCTACACAATGGGGACCTCACTACAAACCCCATCATACCCCTGGTTTGTCACTTTGATCATTTGGCAAGGAATTATGACTTTTCTTAGTTTTTTGTTTTCAAGGATGGAGGGCTGGGTCTATATCCCTAATGACATCACTCTGGGAGGAGACAGGGATAGTTATCTGGCCTTGGCTGGAGGGAGGATGGCCTCTTTTGCTATGGACACCATGTGAGCAGCACATGGTCTTTGGCTAGTCCAGCCCTGGGAGGGGACAAAAGGAGTCACTCAGCAAAGACTCTGAAAAGAGTGCACTGACTCGGGGACAGCATGTAAAGGACACATGTTTCTCAGACTGATTTAAGAAAGTTCTCTACGGCCTAGTAGTGAAGCCCCAGTGAACCAAACCATAACTTCATTTGGTATTATATTTTTTCTCTCTTTTATTCCCTTTTATTTTCTGTATTGTATTGTACTGTAA
Organism: Leptodactylus fuscus; assembly: GCF_031893055.1. NCBI lineage: Eukaryota > Metazoa > Chordata > Amphibia > Anura > Leptodactylidae > Leptodactylus > Leptodactylus fuscus. The sequence goes on along the minus strand of NC_134269.1, from coordinate 215,636,454 downwards.
CTCTATTTGCTTGTCATCCACTGACGTATATTTCTGTATATGGTAGTAGCTAGTACCGACACACTGGGGTTAATAATTATATAAAAATTATAAAGCCCATTTTATTACCCTATATGAGCCCAGACACACACAGGACATGAGTGAAAGGTAAGAAAGGTGATCGCAGGTGTGCCAAGCGGCTTTCATTTTCCTGTATATAAAGGACTTTTTCTATGCTTCTACTTTATCAATATTTAATTCCTTTAAGTGTTTAAGTATATTAAATAATAATATAATAATAATTATATAGAGATAGATAGATAAATAAAGAGAGAGAGAGAGAGAAAAGTGGGACAGTCATAGTCAAGTCCAAAATATAATGAAGATATATAAGCTACATAACAAATGTAACACAAGTGACAAATATTTTCTTTAAATAGAAATAGCAATAAAATACAGTATTTTAAAAATGTACACTTAAATAACAAATAAAATGAGATTGCAATTCCGCATTTTCACCTCTGAGCGCCGCTGTTTAACCAGTAAGGAGAACATTTCAGAATTCTAATTCCACTGGTATTTTTCACTGCCTCATATGTCTCAGCTGTGTTAAGAGATACAGCCATTTTCTGGATTCTCCTGGACACAGAAATAAGGATACAATTTATAATATTGCACAGGACAAGAGGAATATATTTTATAGATATACATTTTATACAGACAACAAAGGATTTCTGGATATTTAATGAGGATTTACTGAGGATGGATAAGATGGATTCTCCCATAAAGGGCTGCAGAGGACTCAGATGGCAAGTAACAATCTCTCTCTTATTTTCTTGGCTGTGTCATTCAGTCTCTGGGCAGATTCATTATTCTATTGTAGAAGAAATGAGGAAAGACTCTGTTATAGCAAATATTGCAGATGACCTGGGATTAGATATTAAGCAGCTCTCATCTAGAAAACTGAGGATTGTATCCAGAGCTTCAGAGAGATATTTCTATGTAAATAAGGATAATGGGAATCTGTATATTAAGGACAGGATAGACAGAGAGACATTGTGTGGGGCAGAAGCTTCTTGTTTCTTAACATTTGATGCTGTGGTGGAAAATCCTTTCAATAATTTTAAGATCAAAGTTGACATTCAAGATATAAATGATAATTCTCCTCAGTTCTATCATGATAAATTTACTTTGGAAATGATTGAATTGACATCACCAGGAGCAAGATTTGCTTTACAAAATGCAGAAGACCCAGATCTTGGTAGTAATTCAGTGCAGACATACAAGCTCAGTGATAACCAGTATTTTACACTCACTGAGAATATCAGGACAGATGGGAGTAAATTTCCAGAACTTGTTCTAGAGAAACCATTAGATCGAGAGACACAAGACACTCATGAATTAATACTAACAGCATTGGATGGAGGAAATCCTATCAAGTCTGGTACAACATTACTAAAGATAATTGTTACAGATGTCAATGACAATGCCCCTATATTTACTCAAGATATGTACAAGGTGTCCTTAAAGGAGAACATCCCAATTAACTGTACAGTGATAATGTTAAATGCTACCGGCATTCTGGAGAAATCAAGATAAATGGAAACTTGGACTTTGAAGTAACAAAGAATTATGAATTGTCTGTTCAAGTGAAAGATGGAGGAGGCCTTGTAGCCCATTGTAAGGTACTGGTAGAGGTCATAGATGAAAATGACAATGCTCCTGAGATATCCCTCACCTCATTGTCTACTCCTATTCCTGAGGACTCCAAACCTGGAACAATGATTGCTCTGATTGAAGTCCATGATCAAGATTCTGGAGATAATGCAGACGTTGACTGCCAAATACTGGAAGAGGTTCCATTTGATTTATTATCCTCAGACACTTACTATAGACTTGTTTTAAAGACAACTGTAGATAGAAAGAAAACTTATTTTTATAATATCACCATTATAGCTACAGATAGAGGATTTCCACCTCTTTCCAGTAGAAGAAGCATTAGATTGGAGATATCAGATGTCAATGACAACCCACCAGTGTTTACGAAGTCTACCTATATGGCATATGTACCAGAGAACAATTTACCAGGAGCTTCCATATACACAATTCAAGCCTCTGACAAAGACTCTGGGAACAATGCTAAGATCATTTATTCAATATTAAACCTAAGCACTGAAGAAATCACAATGTCCTCATATTTTTCCATCAATATCGAAACCGGTGTTCTATATGCTCAGAGATCATTTGATTATGAGCTTCACAAGGAATTTATCATCCAAGTATCAGCGAGAGATAATGGATCGCCATTGCTAAGTAGTAATTCAACATTAATTATTCATATTGTGGATCAGAATGATAACACGCCCAAGATCTTGTATCCACCACCAGAGTATAGTGGATCTAATGTGTTTGAGATTGCCCCTTTAACATCTGAACCAGGTTTTCTAATCACTAAGGTTGTTGCAGTGGATATGGACGCAGGACACAATGCCTGGTTGTCCTATCATTTTATTCAGGTATCAGAACCATCTCACTTTATTATCCATCAGCATACTGGTGAAGTCAGGACTGCACATGTTTTTCACGAAAAGGACACATTAAACCATAAGCTTGTAGTAATGGTGAAGGATAATGGCTACCCTGCCCTCTCAGCAACCACCACCTTAACTGTTTTGGTGGCAGATAATTTTCAACAGGTGGTTCCTAAAATAAGTAACCAAGAACCCAACGATGACCATCCTCAAACCAACTTACAGCTGTACTTGGTGATAGCACTCTTGCTGATATCTTTGTTTTTTATCACGACCGTTGTGTTGGTCATCGTATCAAAATGCAAGCAAACTAAATCATCTCTAAGCACAAATCTGTACCCACCAGTAGACTCCAGGGTGCTGTCCATGTACAGTGATGGGACATTACCTCTTCCTTACTCCTATAACCTCTGTGTGGCTTTAAATTCCAATGAAAATGACTTTTCTTATGTAACACAAAACCAAAATGTCCCTGTGGACAATCTCATTGACGCTGATGATTCGGAATTGGGAATGAAAGTTTTAAAGCGATATCACCCAGCAGTGAACAGGTAAGTTTCTATCAGCCATACAATAAACATGGATACTTGTAAGATGATATTGTCATGACTTAGTAGTAGTAGCATATCCAACTAACTATGATGGTTTTTTGCATGAGTATGCTGATATCAGTTGAGGATTATGTAGACTTTTAGGGGGTTGCCTAGTACTCAACACTCCTGAGATGCCCATGGCCATCTAAGTATCTCAATAGTGTATGCCATTTAGAAGAGGCAACATCATAGTTTGGGCAGTGAATACACCCAACAAGAATAGGCTGTTCCTATTTCACAGTGAACTCTCACCTCCTGCATCCCATAACAATAAAATTGACTTCAGCTACAGTCATCTGATTCCCAGGTTTGGCAGTATCTCAGGTACATGTTGTTCACCAGTCTAGAGGAAAGAATGTGATTAGTAGAAGTGAAAATGAACATATTACCACCCTAACATCTAATTAGTGATTCCCAAAGTGGTCCAGGTGAACCCCCAGGAGTCTCAGCCGCAAACGTCCATCGTTAGATCCAATCTTCACATTTTTTCACGAGTTTGGGGAATATGGTAGAATTGTAGCAGCAGGGATCCACCGAAACCAGTAACATTTTGAAAGTGGTCCACAAGGAAAAAAAGTTTGGGAACCTCTGATCTAGGGGGTAACATTGCAGACACTGTACTGGTGGAAGAGCAAAGTAGAGGGTATTTCAGTGGCTCTCCTGTCTCTGCTCAAGAAACTTTACTACTACTTATTAGGGCTCAAAAACCTAAAGCAGAGAATATGGATGGTCAGGGGCAGGGACTAAGTCACCACTCTGACCTGAGAGCAGGTTTGTAACTTGGGCAACCAGCTCTAAACACTGACTGAGAAATTTTGCAGAATCTGACAAAGAGAGCAAGGTAGATATAGCAATTAGGCAAAACATTTCAGCAGACTTAAGCTACAAGTCTGAATATGAAGATGGAAATATCCCTTTAAGAATATTACTCTCAATTATCCCTGAAGAAAATCAGTTTGAATTAAATTTTGTGGTTTTTCTCTTCTTTTACTGTAAGTTTTTATGAATAAACTTTTTCAAACCTTACATTGAGTATTATTGCCTGCAAAAATGTGAAAACCCCACTTAACCCCTTAAGGACACAGCCCAAATGTATGTTAAGGACCAGGCCTATTTTTTCAAAATTGACATGTGTCACTTTAAATGGCAATAATTTTGAGACGCTTTAATTTACACAAGTGATTTTGGGATTATTTTCTCGTAACACATTATACTTCATGTTAGTGGTAAACACTAATCAATATTTTTGTATTTACTTATTAAAAAAATAGGAAATTTGATGGAAATTTGGAAAAAAATTGCAATTTTCAAAATGTGAAATTCTCTGCTTTTCATGCAGATAGTTATACCACCCAAATACAGTAATAAATATTATCTCCCATATCTCTGCTTTATATCGGCATCATCTTTTGATTGTATTTTAATTTATTTTGGACGTTATAAGGCTTACAAGTGTAACAGCGATTTTCCAGATTTACAAGAAATGTGACTGTTTGTTTTTTTGTTTGTTTTACACACTTTATTTGTGCTGCAAGCACACTAGAACCAGCGATCAGAGAGGATCACTGGTTCTATACTAACTACAGACTGCAATACACGTGTATTGCAGTCTATAGGAAGCTAGCTATGCAGATGCATAGACTAGCTTCCCCTCGTCCTGGCATCCAAGGGGTTAACCCTCCCCCCATCGGAGCTCGCTCCGATGGGGGGAGGGATTAAGGA